>NC_090246.1:25149357-25196710 GCF_037325665.1 Littorina saxatilis
TGTTTACGTGCGTGTGTGTGTCCGTCTTTGCTTGCAGGCCAACGTATATGTTTGTGTTTGTGTGGGTAAGGGTGCGGACTGCATTTAATACACAAAATACAATCAGGTCCTTAAAAAGCTGCCTCCTCCTTCAGATCACTCTACGAGAGAAGAACTTCATCACCATCATCACCTCAGAGTGTGCGGACACCACGTGCCAACTGCAGACTACAGCCGAGACCTCAGCACAACCCAGAGAAGTGGTCAACTGCTGCAGAACTCATCTCTGCAACCTTGACACCTTTGTGGAGTTCTCTGCAGCTGAGATTGTTGGCCCTCGTTTTCTTGCTTCTCTGGGCATGGTGTTGACCGCTACTTTGTTGACCATCTAAGGTGATAAATGTGGCAATAAGGGGGTTCATAACTGTTGGTGTGTGTATAAATGTAAGCTTGTTGAGTTCTGAGGTGCGTTGCTTAGGCAGACCGTAACATAACGGTTGCAAACGAAGTTTTCTAGGCAACGCATAGTTTTGTCGTATCGCTCGCGAACGTTAGCACGCGCTCGGTACCAATAGGGCCTACCATTGTCTGGAGTCACTGAAGCGTAACAAAGGCGACCGCTCGCCGAGAATGGTCTAGGCAACGGGGGGTTTGTGCCGAGCATTCTGTAACGTACCTGAGAGGTGGCACATCAGAAACTATTGCACTGTACTGAGCTTGCTGTTTGACTCTCTCTCTCTTTCTCTCTATCGCAGTCTCTCTCTCTGTCTTGCGTGCTCTCTCTCTCTCTCTTTCTCTGTCTCTCTCTCTCTGTCCCTCTGTGACTGTCTCTCTGTCTACGTCTCTGTCTCTCTCTTTCTCATTCTTTCTTTCTTTATCTCCCTCCCCCCCCCCCCATATCCCTCTCCCTATGTCTTTCTCTTTCATTTTACCTCTCTCTCTATATCTGTCTGTCTCTCTTTGTGTCCGCCTGAAAGTCTCTCTCTCGTATCTTTTTTCCTCTCTTTCTATCTCTTTCTCTCTCTCTTTCGCTCTCTTTTCCCTCCCTCCTCTCTCTCTCTCTCTCTCTCTCTCTCACATACACACACACACACACACACACACACACACACACACACACACACACACACACACACACACACACACACACACACACACACATTCTTTATGTTCGTCTCTCTCTCTCTCTCCCCCTCTCACTCTTTGTCTCTCTCTCTGTCACTCTCTCTCTCTCTCCCTCTCTCTCTCTCACACACACACACACACATTCTGTATGTCTCTCTCTGTCCGTCTGTCTCCCCCCCCTCTCTCTCTCTCTCTCTCTGTCTCTCTCTCTTTCTCATTACCTCTCTCACTGTCTTTCTCTGTCTCTCTCTGTCACTCTCTCTGTCACTCTCTCTGTCTCTCTCTCTCTTTTTCTCTCTCTCTCTCTCTCTCTCTCTCTCTCTCTCTCTCTCCTCCTTCCCCACCTTCATAATCTCCGTGCAATATATATATATATATGTGTGTGTGTGTGTGTGTGTGTGTGTGTGTGTGTGTGTGTATGTGTGTGAGTGTGTGTACGTGTGTGTATGTGCGTGTGTGTGAGTGTGTGTGTGTGTGTTTGTGTATGTGTGTGTGTGTGTGTGTGTGTGTGTGTGAGCGTGCGTGCGCGCGCGCGCGCGTGTGTGTGTGTGTGTGTGTGTGTGAGAGTGTGTGTGTATGTGTGTAATGCATGTACAAGGACAACAGGCCCTACGCTCAGGTTGGATCTTGATGAACATAATTATGTTTTTAATTACTGAGATCAGTGCACACTTTGCCAGGTGACACTGTGTACAAGAATCGAATACCAGACCAAGGCTTTACCCATTAATCTCTCACCTGGGTCCAACTAAATAAACGAACACACGACTGAACACGCAAACAAGTATTGAGGGAATCAAATATGTCCTCATCTACCTATTTTATGAAAGATGCATTCAGTCAAAAATGCTTTCATGATTTTCGCCAGCTAAAACCAGAACATTGAAGCTATACTTTATTATTGTAAACTTTGAAGATAGATTTATAGTCCTTACTCCTTAGTGGCTGAAATTGAACGGTGTGACGTCACTGTCAGAAGCATAATTATACCACATGGCCCGATCAGACTGTAAAATTACGCTAACAATAATGACAGCGGACGTTCACAAATTGGTATGTGTTACACGACACTTGAGATTGCCACAAGTTCTCAAATGTCGTATAGTTGTGTTCTTTTATTCTACGTCGCCCGTCTTCGCAGCAGCAGAAAACAACTCGTCAAATTGAGTTCGAGGATTTATTTAGCATTCCATACATACAACTGCACATCGTAGCAGAACTCAAAGTAGAAGCTTTTTTTACATACAAATCGCGCTGGCCTATATAGCAAATACTCAATCTCGAGAATATTCCAGACCGAACATGATACAACTACATTATACGAGCCGTCTATGGACTAGAACAGTGACGTTCTCTGTGACGTACATCAAAAGCGCCGACGCACTTAATCCGAGCGAACGCCACGAACCCACTACTCAAAACAACGTGGTAAACAACTTGTTTTGACAGGACTAGAAAGTTCACCTGCATTCTCGTCCAAACATAAATATTGTGTTTACAAAACATAATATCGGTACTTTCCCACAAAGTACAAACAAGTCAACCACATGCAACACACAAAACCGAACCAAAGCTCAGCAACGACAGCGATTCCTAACAGTATGTATGGACTAAGCATTGGATTTGGTTTAAACAAGTTGTTATTCAATTAAACATGATACAATAATAAAACGAGAAACAATATGGACATGAACTCAAGCGAACGCTTATAATTATGTCGTGCCCTACGCAGCTGGAGAATAACCCAAGTATGATGACGGACATAACATTACTAATAAGCTATATAACTATCTGGAGCATTGGATTTCCCTTCTTTTAGCCATGTGACGTACGCCAGAGGCCAACTTCAACTTATATTGTGGCGGCTGGCCTAGATTATACACAAAAGAGTGCATGTTTGCGTTCAATCGTAAAAAATCAAAAGAATTAAAATATTCAAAGGGATTCTGACTAAAAACGCATCGATATATAATTTGTAACATAAATGCTCTTTGTATTTTTGATTAACATACATTGTATATGACAAATGACAGAGCTCTCTCGACAGGGATTGTTCACCTCGAATCTTTCTTTCTTTATTTGGTGTTTAACGTCGTTTTCAACCACGAAGGTTATATCGCGACGGGTTAATCTCGAATACTAACGTGGTCTTGGAGAACAATGACTGTGTCAATGTGTGTAAAATGTCATATAAAATGTCAAAAATACAAATGCATGTAACGCATAATACTGTGCAACCCATATAAAAGAGAAACAAAACACGGCAAAGCAGACAAAACCACCACACACAAAACAAAACACGAATGGAAGTTCCTGTGTGAGAAAAGACAAAATAAAAACAAATTAAAAAACATTAAACATAATTATGCTAAACGAGTTGCGTGCTTCGGTTCTAACATCCGTACAAAAACAGTACCAATAAATAAATAAATAAATACATAGATAAATACATAAACACATAAGTAAATAAGTAAATATATAAATAAACAAATAAATAATTCATGAATAAATACACACACACACACACACACACACACACACACACACACACACACACACACACACACACACACACACAAAAACCACAACAACAAAAACCACATAATTTAATCGACACCAGTTCCATGCGTCATAGAAATGAAAACCATTTATTAAAGACCGTACGGTTCCTAAACATGAGAGAGGGTGTCTTGCCCCCCCCCCTCCCCCCCCCCCTCCCGTTGAAAGAGGGCATTATCTTCGCAAAACACAAGTGTGAAGCCGTAAAAAACACAGTGGGCGTGTATAATTAGTGTGGGTTCTGCCAAATTAACGTGGTAACGTTTGTTTGTATACTGGTGAGAGGTAGACGCACCCTAATATTGCTTGAAGCGTGGCAGACATTGTTTTGAGTGCAGAAGGTAAGAGCATTTTCTGTTTGATATTTTTCAATATCCATTCTCATTGAAATAAAACCGCTATGCTGAAAGATATATTGATACTCTTCTGATAACCTGTTTTGTAACATCAACTGTTTTTATGAGTGTGTGTTTGTTTGTTTGTGTTTGTCTGTCTATTGTTGTTTGTTTGTTTGTTTGTTTGTTTATTTGTTAATTTGTTTGCCTGTTTGTTTGTTTATTTGTTTGATTGTTTGTTCGTTTGGTTTTATTGTAATTTAGATGTCGGTGTGTTTTCTTTAACTTTTTGTGTGTGGTCTGTCTGCTATGTTGCTTGCTTGGTTGGCTGGTGGCTTAATTGACTGATGGATGATTTGGTTGGTCAGTTGTCCTTGTTTGTCGGTTTTTTTTTATTTCTGTGTAGTGCAAACTGTGCTTGAAAAAGGTTGATAATTCTGACGGACTATTCGAACAGAGAAACAACAGTTATTTTTTAGTTTTTTTATTTAACAGCAATATGCCAGTGGGTCGGAGTTGGTGAAGTTAGAAGCAAAATGGTCGCCAACGTGATCAAAACCATCCTTGTCGGTAGGTTTTTTTGTTTGTATTTTGAATCAATAAAGTGCTACACGATATTCTACTTTCTTGTCGCATAGAAATGTCATTTAAGACCAGAACACTGCAAACAATATGGCTATGTCATGTAAGAAATACATCCGTCATATACGCATATATTAAAAGCTTTAATTGTAAACAGATATGATTATGTTCTTAGATATTATAGTGGTTTTTCACAATATAAACAAACGCACCTTTCAGATAAGCAGAGTTTTGTGTATTATTTTCTGTAACGACAATGACAAATAAAAGAATCATAATAAACATTCGGAATGACTAAAGACAATCACATATAAATTATATACATGATACAAATAAAAATACCTTGGTGTCTTTGTGTGTGCTTTCAGGGTTCGTTCTTTTAGCGCAACACGGTATGTATATTCTCAAATTACCTGTCTGATTAGAGAAAAAAAAATCACGTTTGCCACTTTGATACAATGGCTTTTGTGAAGACATACTTTTCATTTAACGTGTTCTTGATATAATTACGAACTCTTAATGCCGCGCATTAATGAATGAAGGAAGATCGAATGGGGAAAGGAAGGAAAGAAGGAAGGCATAAAAGAAAGAAGGAAGGAAGAAATAAAAGAAGGAAGGAATGAAGGAATTAAAGAAGGGAGGAAGGAAGGAAGGTAGAAAGGAGGAAGGAAGGAAGAAAAGAAGGAAGGAAGAAATGAAGGACAAAAAAGGTAAAGCCACTGTGATTACGCACAATTTGTCCAAACAAACCTGGTCTAATAAAACATTATCTGATGTTCTGACAATTTTCCGATTTCATTTTCGGTATTTCTATATTGTTAGTGGTAAAATACTGAGAACTTCCGGTTAACACGATCTCTGAATTTGAGCAGAAATATACTCAAATAGCACACATTCTTCCCAACCTTGTACCTTGTTCTTATCACTTCTGTTGTCCCAGTAATTATAAATATGCCAAAGTATCTTTCAGGTTTGACGGAGGGTCAAACACCCGCATATACCGGACCCACAAACGCAACGAATCCCTGGACCGGTCCGACAAATCCCTGGACCGGTCCGACAAATCCCTGGACCGGTCCGACGAATCCATGGACCGGTCCGACGAATCCCTGGACCGGTCCGACGAATCCATGGACCGGTCCGACGAATCCCTGGACCGGTCCGACGAATCCATGGACCGGTCCGACGAATCCATGGACCGGCCCCACAAATCCATGGACAGGAACCGCCAACGCTCCGGCGACCACGACCACACCGGCAAACAATGGTAATAACGAGGCCACACCTGCCCCTGTAGCCAACCCGACCACTACGCCCAGTTCACAGGAGGTACATGGTTATGCACATTGTGTGGTGTGCTTGGTTCGGTATGAAGTAGATGAAGTCTATGTGACGAATAATATTTCTGTGGGTTTTTTTTTCAGCAAAGAAGAACGTGGATATTACAGTGTTCTTGAGTGAGTGTGTGTGTGTGTGTGTGTGTGTGTGTGTGTGTGTGTGTGTGTGTGTGTGTGAGTGTGTGTGTGCGTGTGCGTGTGTGCGTGCGTGCGTGCGTGCGTGTGTGTGTTTGTTCAGCTACTATGTGTATATATATGCATGACAAGAAAGATACTTTTTGGTGTTGATTGTTTACGCGTTTTGCACACGACTCGTTTAATACCAAATACACAGTCACATGAAAAAGAAAAGGACATGCGTTTTCAAGAAATACGACTGTTTTCTTCCTTTTTTTCAGGCGGACAGTTGTTACTCTTTCAGTTGTGAAGGACCTTATGCCGACTGCTACCTGGAGATGGGTCAGAACTCGGTCTGTTCAAGGAGTGACCAGTACTGTAAGGTCAGTGTGAACACGCGCACGCAAACACTGACGCAGACACACAGACAGAGGAAGACACATACGCAGAGGCATACACACACCCACACACACAAACATACACACACGTACTCACTCCTACACGCACACACACACCTACACACACAAAGACACTCACAAACGAACACACACACACACACACACACACACACACACACACACACACACACACACACACACACACACACACACAGGTGTGGTTCAACAGGTTCATGTTCCCATCGTAATTCTTTCACGTATAAGACGCAATCAGCATATACGCCTCTCGGAAAGTTTTAAAAAACACCCTATAGTTACTATCCATCCTCGAGGTTCTTAACTCATTTTTAAAACAACATTACCCCTTGCCCAGGTGACAGTGCAAGAGGACAAACGTACGAACATCACAACGACTACAGCAGAGTGTGTTGAACAGGATTGCGAACTCACAAAGATATCCAGCGTTACCAAAGGAGACACACTTTCTGGCTGCTGCGACTCGCATCTGTGCAACGACGAGAATCTGCTGCAGCTGAATTCATCTGCACGGCCTGTTGCGTGTCTGCTGATCATGTTGGTTACAGCGTGGGTCGTGCTGGTTGATATTAGCTTCCTTTTGTAGCCCGTTTAGTATTGACTTTTTTTATAATGAACTTTCCTCTGTGTTCTTTTTGGTACGAATCATGCATGTAAGAACTTTAGCTATGTGTACTTTGAAAAAAAAAAAAGAAAGATCGTCTCTTTGTCATTACGGTGAAGACTTTCAACACACGTGTGGCTAACATTCCTTTCAATCATCATTGCAACTTTCACAATCACACGCTGGGATAGCGACTGTAGATATTGTGTTACCATGTTCATGACTTCTTATGTCGGCGATTACTACAAGGGCCTTTTTGTATTCAGCTAACGTTTTCAATGTTTGCCTGCTTTGTATAGCTGTGGGTTTTTTTCTCCGTTCGCCACCCATCTGATGACGGAAGTGAAAGCTTGCCCAAGTATGCTCTTTGGGGATCATGATGAGTTTATGGTTGCTGTTTTCAGCTCAAAATGTAATTACTGATAGGTTAATTAGAGACATGCTTCAGTTGCTTTATTAATATTATTTATTGTTTTTCGCGAAAAGAACATGCTAAATCATGCCGTTTCATTATGCTAATTACATGATATTTGGACAACCAGATCATGCGTGATAAGCCAGAATATCGTATACCTAATAGCGTATACTTTCAAGGCCGGTGCACGAAATCATCCATCCATGTTGTACAAATGCACGCTTGCACAATTTCACACAAAATTAGCCGTGCGCGCCCGCGAACACACGCACAGACGAACGTAAACGCACACGCAAACACATCATTAAAACAAGCACAATTCACTTTAATTGGAATACTGACTAGAGCCTATTGTAAGGTTCACGGGTTCACGGGTAATGATATAGAACTTCATTAAAAGACTCAGTCACCAGAGCGTGGGCGTATATGTAAGCTTATGTGTGAGCGTGCCTGTTTGCGCTCGTGCGAGTATGCGTGTGTTTGCATGACTGTTCGCAATATTAAGTCCCGGTCATCGCAGCCATTCACGAGGGACATGTATTCCAGCTGACAAAACTACAACGACACAAACAGGCAGCTGTTATAATATCAGCAACGCAGACTTGTATTCAAAACAAAACACACACACACACACACGCACGCACGCACGCACGCACACACACACACACACACACACACACACACACAAATCCTTTGGTGTTGCAGCACAACATAACACCTTCGATCGCTGCTAATGTTAACAATGTTTT
This sequence comes from Littorina saxatilis, assembly GCF_037325665.1. Classification (NCBI taxonomy): domain Eukaryota; kingdom Metazoa; phylum Mollusca; class Gastropoda; order Littorinimorpha; family Littorinidae; genus Littorina; species Littorina saxatilis. The sequence continues at coordinate 25,157,594 of NC_090246.1, forward strand.
CACAGGAAACATAATGCAAAAGGTAGGTCCCACATTTTATCCTACATATATACGTGAGAGAGACACTCGTGAGATAATAATCGTTCAAATCACACGTGTGTATATCATGTAAATGAGGTCATTTCAAGCAAGTCTGGCAGGGACCTGTCTTTCCACTGCTTATGATGCCAAAGTCACCAAGACAAACGTCATTATAGAAACAAAAATTGCGCTCACTAATTACCCTCGATGAATCTTTAGAACTAACACGTCACGCCATACGTCAGAGTGACGGTTCTTTGCTTTGACGTAATAGATTGCAGGAGGCTTTAGAAGAGATCGAGGTTCCAAAACAAGCGTCTTCAATTTAGCTGCCTCGTCTGCAAGAAATTTTCAGTCAAATACACGTAAGTACAGTATGTGGGATAAACAGAATACTACATGGCTTGCTGTGTCGTACCAGATTTACACTCGTTGCTTTTTCAAATAGTGAACAGCTCGCTTTCGCTCGCAGTTCAATATTTAAAAAAAAACAACTCGTGTAAATCTGGTACGACACAGCAAGCCATGTAGTATTCTCTATGCATATTATAACAAAAGACAAGGCTTACGTGAACAAGAACGAGTCAATCATCCATTTTCCTCCTTACTGTCATCTATATGATGAACAAAGGGGGACATATTTATTTTGTGGTAGGCTTTTTTGTTACATTTAGTCAAGTTTTGACTAAATGTTTTAACATAGAGGGGGAATCGAGACGATAGGGTCGTGGTGTATGTGTGTGTGTGTGTGTGTGTGTGTGTGTGTGTGTGTGTGTGTGTGTGTGCGTGTGCGTGTGTAGAGCGATTCAGAGTAAACTACTGGACCGATCTTAATTACATTTAACATGAGAGTTCCTGGGTATGATATCCCCAGACGGTTTTTTATTTTTTCGTTAAATGTCTTTGATGACGTCATATCCGGCTTTTTGTAAAAGTTGAGGCGGCACTGTCACACCCTCATTTTTCAATGACATGTATTGACATTTTGGCCAAGCAATCTTCGACGAAGGCCAGGCTTTGGTATTGCATTTCAGCTTGGAGGCTTAAAAATGACTTTGGTCATTAAAGATCTGAAAATTGTAATTAAAATTATATTTTTATAAAACGATCCAAAAACAATTTCATTTTATTTTCCATCATTTTCTGATTCCAAAAACATATAAATATGTTATATTCGGATTACAAACAATCTCTGAAAATTAAAAATATAACAATAAATTATTATGATTAAAATTAATTTTCCGAAATCGATTTATAAACAATTTCATCTTATTTCTTGTCGGTTCTTGATTCCAAAAACAACAAGGAATGATATGTAGAAAAGCGCGGTAGCGGATGCGCCGAGGAGGATAGCACGCTTTTCTATATCTCTATTCTATTTAACTTTCTGAACGTATTTTTCATCCAAATATATCATATCTATATGTTTTGGGAATCAGGAACGGACAAGGAATAAGATGAAATTGTTTTTAAATCGATTTCGGAAATTTAATTTTAATCATGTTTTAATCTTTAATTTTTAGAGCTTGTTTTTAATCCAAATATAACATATGTATATGTTTTTGGAATCAGAAAATGATGAAGAATAAAATAAACGTAATTTTGGATCGTTTTATACAAAAATGATTTTAATTACAATTTTGTAATGACCAAAGTCATTAACTAATTTGTAAGCCTCCAAGCTGAAATGTAATACCAAAGTCCGGCCTTCGTCGAAGATTGCTTGGCCAAAATTTCAATCAATTTTAATGAAAAATGAGGGTGTGACAGTGCCGCCTCAACTGTTACAAAATGCCGGATATGACGTCATCAAAGACATGTATCGAAAAAATGAAAAAAAATGTCTGGGGATATCATACCCAGGAACTCTCATGAAAAATTCATAAAGATCGGTCCAGTAGTTTACTCTCAATCGCCCTACACACACAGACACAGACACAGACACACACACAGACACACACACACACACACACACACACACACACACCACGACCCTCGTCTCGATTCCCCCCTCTATGTTAAAACATTTAGTCAAAACTTGACTAAATGCAACAAAAAACGAGTTCGTCCTGAATTATGAAAAAAACCCATATGCAGCATATTCACACAAATTGATTAATAATCTATATCAATGAAAACAAGAGTAATGTTTGTGTTGCTTTTACTTTTTTGCACGCATTTTATCCCAGAAACCTACATTCGATTAAAATGATTATGATGATGTCGATGATAACATTAGGTGATGACGATGATGATATTGATGATAATAATATTGATGATGATGATGATGATGATGATGATGATGATGATGATGATGATGATGATGATGATGATGATGATGATGACAGCACAGGTGAGCTAACAATCTGACGTGCAATACTCAATATAACACCACATTCAAGTACGTACGAAGAGAACACTGGTCCGCAGTAAACACTTTTCCAACGGTATGACTATAACGAATCATAGCAGCTAATTTCCACAGTAAGAGCCTTTAAAACAGGTCAAGTATGATGTGATTTTAACTGTTGCGTAAAACTAAGAGCAATTGTGTGGAACATTTATGTTTATGAACAACAATCTATATGAATCTCGCCCTCAGTAATCAACGGACTCAAGCACAGCATTCGAACCAGCGTGCATCCTCCTTAACGCCCAAAGTAACTCCAACCTATCCGCTGAACATCCTCACGCATCAAGCACCGCCATTTTTAACAAGGGTTGCTGGGACATTTCCGCCATCTTGGCTTTGTGATAGTAATGGCTCTCGAATCGGGAGATTCTTCTCAAAAGTACCTTCAGTCAACCTTCTGGGCTTGTATGGATCTTATGGGAGGATTCTAACCGGTCTGGCAAACTCCTCCTATGCTCCAATCCGGGAGCTCAAGTCTCAAAAGTTGTTAATTGTAATGCACCCTTATTTGCTTTTCTTTCGGCATCGTAATTCTGTTAGCGTCAAAGTATTGTGTCTTTTTTTCTCCATTTTGGTGAACATTTTCTTTTATGATGTGATAAATAAGAGATGGAATACCACGGCACTGTTTGCATCTTACTTTTCTTTATCTAAAGATAATTAATATAATACACTCCATATTTTGCACAAAAGACTTCAAATAGCTTCTCCATACAAAACCATACATGAAATGTTTTGAATTAACTTAAGAGCAAAATGATCACTTTACCACATTACTTTTTCCTATGCTTCTTCTTCCTCCTCTTCGTTTTTTGTTCTGCCTGGTCTTTTTCTTTCAAATGTCTTGGCCACAGAAGATTTAGGCGAAGATGTGAAGATGATGAGCTGCAGCTGCCACAGCCGTACCCAACTCCCAGCACGGAGAAAAAGCGGCGGTCACATCAGACCAGCTTTATCGCAGATTAGCAAATTAATCCGGCCTGCAGCCACCAACATCTTGTGTCAACACAACGGGCCTCTATCAGCGTTTTACGATGAAGATGAATTCTTCGCGATCGCCATAGGAGCACGGGCGCCTCGTTACGGCAATTTTCCTCGGAGCCCGGAAAAAAATTCAGCCATGGAAATCTTCCTCCAGTTTCCCTGCCGTCGCTGGGCTGGCTGGTCTAAGGTTCGGGGTAAATATCTGATATTGCCGCCAATGACATTTGATGAAATTAAAACGCGAGGCGCGAGTCGATATGTTAGAGATTACGTCACTGACCTGGCTCCGATCTCCGGGCAGGCTGATATGGATCGAATATTGTATCTTAGAAACACGCCCCTAAATACGTGATCGTGTCTTGCGCTGTATGATGTCTTCGGCGTCAGAAGCCAAAATGAAGAGGTCCCTCCCGGACGGTTCTAAACAGACTCCGAAGTTGTCTTTTGGCATTGACAGGATATTAGCAGATCAAACTTGTGTGAATGCTTCTGCTAGCTCCAAAGGGGACGATGTTGACATTCAGAAAGGTAGGGACAATCTCCTTTTTTTTTTTTACCTAGATTTTCAACCAAGATAATCTGTTCTTAGAGGTGCCTGCTTAACGACGTGACAAAATCAGACTGACGGATACGTCCAGTGTTTCAGTGTTTTACGACAAGGTAAAATGAATTTGTTTTAAACCAAAAAACAGCCTACTTTTTATCGAAGATTGTTCATGACCTGGCTCAACTGCACGTAAAGTTTAAATGCTCTAATCACTGATGGAATGAAGACATATAAATTGTATACAAGTTTTTTTCAAAGAGGCGCTAGCAACAACGTTCAAGATTTCTGCTGTCATGCATGTGCAAGAAAACAAGAAAGAAAGAAAAAGAAATCAATTACAAAAATGTAAAGAGGGCACTTCAAAACATGAAAGAAAAACAAAGAATCACCGTAAAAGAAGAAACTCTTGCTTTGCAAATGTCATACGTTAATGTATTTTCCGTCAAAATGTACGACTTTCCACATATCATTTCATGTCCATTATTTACAACAGAAAAAAAATATTGTTCTTGCATTTCTTGTTCTTCTGCTTTTGTAATTATTCAACAACGGTATTACATTGCTATTCCAGTTCAGCGTCCCCGCCACAGGACCAACTTCAGCAGCAGACAGGTGGCCGAGCTCGAACACGCCTTCCTATTGACTCACTATCCGGACATCTACATGCGTGAAGCGTTGGCGTGCAGGCTGTCCTTGACTGAGGCTAGAGTGCAGGTAAAGAATAAGAGAGAGAGAGAGAGAGAGAGAGAGAGAGAGAGAGAGAGAGAGAGAGAGAGAGAGAGAGAGAGAGAGAGATCAAATCAAATCAAATCAAATTTTATTTTTCGAGGGTTGTGGCATAAGCAATACAACGAGCTTTTTTTCAACCAGCCCTCGCCCAGAGGGGGGACTACTCTAATCACATATTTACACGGACATGCACATAGAAAGAGAGAGAGAGAGAGAGAGAGAGAGAGAGAGAGAGAGAGAGAGAGAGAGAGAGAGAGAAAAAAAAAGTTAGAGAGAAAGAGAGAGAGAGAGAGAGTGTGTGTGTGTAGTGGGTAGGGGGGGGGGCAGACATTAAAAGATCTATATGAGGTGTGTCTGCGTGCATATATGTATGCTTGTGCTTATTTGTGTGTGTGTGTGTGTGTGTGTGTGTGTGTGTGTGTGTGTGTGTGTGTACAACATCGGGTCTTTCCACAGAGTCCACCTATGTATCACTACAAATAAAACTGACTTTGCTTGTACCTGCATGAACATACATCACAACTCTGTCAAGAATTAGAAACAGCAAAAACAAATATATTACCGCTAAAAATGGTCAATGGGCAAAATCGCGAAAAAGAAACGAACGAATTTCTTGATTTTGTGAACTGAATTTTGTTATAAACAAATGTATTTTTGCATGTTTTGCTACGCAGGTCTGGTTTCAAAATAGACGAGCAAAATGGCGCAAGCTCAACAGGAACGGAAATACACACTCTGCTCCTCGGAACAGCCTCTCAACTTCAACCACACAGAAACCCACCCTCAGTAATCCCGCCCTCAGTAATCAACGGAATCAGGCACAACATTCGAACCAGCGTGCATCCTCCTTAACTCCCAAAGTAACTCCAACCTATCCGCTGAACATCCTCACGCATCAAGCACCGCCATTTTTAACAAGGGTTGCTGGGACATTTCCGCCATCTTGGCTTTGTGATAGTAATGGCTCTCGAATCGGGAGATTCTTCTCAAAAGTACCTTCAGTCAACCTTCTGGGCCTGTATGGATCTTATGGGAGGATTCTAACCGATCTGGCAAATTCCTCCTATGCTCCTTCTGTTGCTCATTGTTGTGCGGAGTGCAGGTTAGAAGACATGCGAGTACAGACATTTTCTGGGCTCAAAAGCGAGAGAGACGTGAGATCGGTCCGGACGTAAATCCACCTTCAACCGTCTTATGGGCTTGCGCAAATCATATGGGAGGATTCTGGCTGATATGGCAAAGTTTGCTATCGCTGCTGCAACCAAAAGCTTTGACGTTTGTACGTTATTCATGCGAGCAACATTGCAGACATTTTCTGGACCAGTCGATGCGAGAAACGTGGGGTCCTTCTGTCTATAAGAATACGTTCAGCGAACCACTAAACACGAAGGTATCTTTCCGGAGAATGTTCATTAGCTCGACCAGCTCCTATTCTTTCCTGCTGGTATTGACATATGTGTTCATTGTAGACAAGCAACTTTACTCGTGAAAAATAACAGTATAGCATATCAGTTAGCATGTGAAGCCAAGGATGGCTATGAATGCGAACATGATATCGCAAGTTCTTGCGAATTCCATTGGTGAACGTTTAGTATTGTGCAACTGCTATTGCAAGGTAGTATACAGCAAAAGAAAATCTTATTTCTTGTAAAAGTCTAGCATCCTGGATTATCTACAGAGGCATCTCACACAGCATATCTCCCAAAGTACATGCTGTCTTTGTAAGTATTATGAGTTGAAACTTTAAAGTCACATTCTTTTTCATTCAAGCGATGATTTACATCGCGATCTGACATACTTTACATGGATCAATTTACCCTTTTACTTGGAGACATACCGAATATCAATATCCCGGGTGCTTACTGTGCATAGTTGGAATATTTTTCTCAATTATTTTTAGCAGATTGACATAGTCACATAGTATAACTAAGCCAAATGAATCAGAAAAGTTGCCTTTCTGCACAGAATGCAGGCAGACTTGATTTCTGGCATGTCCCAATGCGGAAAGATGCACTTATGTAATGTAACATCTTGAGCAGATTAATGGTGGGGAATGGTTAAAGGCACAGTACGCCTCCCGTAAACCATCACAGATACTGTCAGGATTTTACACACAGTACAAACACCCTTGATTTATTTATTTATATGGGAGATTTATATAGCGCTTGACGTTCTCTAAGCGCTTTACATATTAATTTCTGCCGTGTGAGATGGAAACTTTTTACACAATATATCACGCATTCACATCGGCCTGTAAATCTCAAGCCATCACGGCGAATATGTACTTTTCACGGCCTATTATTCCAAGTCACACGGGTATTTGGTGGACATATCTTATCTATGGCTATACATTTTTGCCAGGAAAGACCCTTTTGTCAATCGTGGGATCTTTAACGTGCACACCCCAAAGTCACTTAAACACTCACCGCTTGAGAACATCTTAGGTGCCCTCCGTGAAGAGCGAGCAAATTTCAAAGAATTTATTTTTGCGTGGTTTATCTTACACCTGAGCCATTGTGAACCCGTGTGATCCAGTTTCCTTTTTTTCCCCAATGTAGTCGTCAGTTTGTGATTTCCAATGCGATTCGCTGTAAGCTTATCTGCAATAGCACGTTATTATGTACCTCTGAATCTAAACGCACCAAACGGCTGTGATTCACACGAACTCTAGCGATGGCTTTTCACTGTTCAGAGGCGATAGGCATTACCGTCGTCTGCTACGAGAACCACGACCTTGCGTGACCCTGCTTCCTGGCTTTTCTTTTTTCAAACTTTCAAAACTTGTACTGATCTTGTCTTGATGAAAAAAAATTCTTGTATGATTTAAGAATGTTTGTGTAACAAGCTGTCAATTTATTATTCAGATTTTAAAAGTTAGGTCTAGCGCCAAAACGCACCGTCCGATTTTGTTATCAGACAATCCGCAAAATTATTTCTTTGAAAATTGCTCGCTCTTTGGGCACCTAGGATGTTCAAAAGCGGTGAGTGTGTAAATGGAAGGGTGTTTGTACTGTGTGTAAAAGCATGACAGTATCTGTGATGGTTTACGGGAGGCGTACTGTGTGTAAAAGCATGACAGTATCTGTGATGGTTTACGGGAGGCTTACTGTGTGTAAAAGCATGACAGTATCTGTGATGGTTTACGGGAGGCGTACTGTGCGATCACGAAAAGGATGGTACATTAGAGCTTGAGTTTTATTTTAACATTTTTTGAAAAAAGGACCCAATTTTATTGTATGTACTGCAACTACTTGTTTATTGATGCATTTGTGAGCATATGTGCATTCAGTCACAACATTATTTCGTCGTTTTGTTTTCTGGAATGATTTGTGTGTAGTGACAAAGTCTTTAACTCATTATTGTAGGCAGACCATATCATTTCATTTTTGTCTAACAATGACCACATCCTTACGCTTTCGTCATATTATGATGGGTTATTAAGTTATCAGCATGTCTGCATGTCAAGCACACCATTAACTATCCAAAATGCAGGTGAGTTTAAGTAGGGATTTGTATGCATATACAGTACATGCGTACAAAGAATACAAAAAATAACGATCAAACATAAAACATAGTTTAATGCACAAATACACATGCCGTCTGATAAATACACATTAATTTGTCAAAAGTTTGACATAAAACTTTGAGAACAGCACTGTTTGTGCAGTGCTGTGTGATGCGTTATACTTATGGCACTCCGAGTAGTTCTTAAACATATCATCAAACATTTACAATAAACAGTAGTACACAGAATAAAACAATAATAAAAAAAGAAATTTTAAGAGTTAAAAATCTAAAGCAATCATACTTCCCCTGTTTTTAACGTGCGACACACGATACATAATTTTCACATTAAGAAAGTACTTCACTCAGTAGATATATAATGATACATGTTTTTAAAGAAAATGGCAGCAATTACTAGTGATTGTACATCGAGTCAGCTGAATGACGGTTGCAAGGATGACCTGTAGACTTTACGCCAATCAAAATAACGAGTTAGGCATATTACACTAACAGTGAGACATAAATATAGATATACGATTAAACATTAAAATGGTTACCATACAGCCTGATGCTGCAAAACATAATTATACAAGATAATCAATGCTTAGACATTTTAAGGATTTGAATACAATCTCAAAAACACAGGCTGTAAACTCACATGAACATGCTTTGGTAAATAAAGTGATCTCTACAATGTTTACAGCTTGAGTTATCTCGATATTGCGGCTGCAATGCACAGCTCGTTCTTGGTCCAAAGAGTATTCAAGCTGTTAAAATTACGGTGGCGAACACTTAAGAAATTAAAGCTGTATCCACACCACTGTGTAAAAGTATGCGTAGGAACATTCACGTATTCCTCGTTTTACGCCTTCTGAAGCCATTGACTCATATGGACGATATCCAGTGGTGTACTCTGACTAATCATTCATCTTACCACCATGTCAGATTTATGATCACTTACTTTGTCAGCAGCTGTGGATGTTTGAGACAGGTCTCACATCATGATCTCGTATCAGGCACTTTTTCAGCGGCAAGTCTTGGAAGGAATTTCTTCCGTATTTGGATTTATTACTCAAATGAGATCCATTTGAGCGTTTTCCACGTTTTCAAATATTCACAGTCTCACAATTTTACAGGCTGAAAGATCAGTCAGCTGTGCATATTGATGTACTACCAGGGGCGGATCCAGGGGGGTTTCCGGGGTTTCCGGACCCCCCCAGCCTAAAAAAAAAAATTTAAAAAGAGAAAAAAAAAAAAAATTTAAAATAAAGACAAACGTATGGCTCAGATTGCACCAGATTGCTCCATTTTCCTTGATTTTTATAAAAAAAATTTGCGGGGGGGGCATACCCCTGCACCCCCCTAGGAGCCGGCCTTTCTTTTCTAAGTGGCGATTTCAGAAAGTAGTTGGGTAATTTGTTGGAATTGGCTCAGGTTACACCAGATCGGTCAATTGTCCTTGTTTTGATCTAAATTTGTCTTCTTAATGGAAGGTGTATTTAGGGGAAGTTTCTTGGCTCAAAATGCACCAGTTTGCTCCATTTTCCTTGCGGGCATGCCCCCGGACCCCCCTAGGAGGTTCGAACGCTTCATGCCCTCAACTAGTCGCTTCGCGTCGTCGAATTGTCCCTAAAAAAAAATTGGAAACCCCCCCTAAAAATGATGTGATCCGCCCCTGACTACTCTGTTTACCTTTTAGACCTCATATCCTTACTGTTAACCGGCACGGTTGGCCTAGTGGTAGGGCGTCCGCCCCGTGATCGGGAGGTTGTGGGTTCGAACCCCGGCCGGGTCATACCTAAGACTTTAAAATTGGCAATCTAGTGGCTGCTCCGCCTGGCGTCTGGCATTATGGGGTTAGTGCTAGGACTGGTTGGTCCGGTGTCAGAATAATGTGACTGGGTGAGACATGAAGCCTGTGCTGCGACTTCTGTCTTGTGTGTGGCGCACGTTATATGTCAAAGCAGCACCGCCCTGATATGGCCCTTCGTGGTCGGCTGGGCGTTAAGCAAAAAAAAAAAAAAAAAAAAAAAAGATCCTTACTGCTTACATTTCCAACCCGTAAACATTTCGCAATCGAGTATACGATCTTTAGATAAGTTCATTGTCTGTTTCATATTATGTGTATGTCTGTCTGTCTGCTTCAAAGACTCGTCAACGTACTGGTAAATGTCAAGTTTTGTTTTGTCAATAATAAACGTTCCAATTATTGTGTTTTGATTCTGAAGTTTGGTACGTTGGCAGCCTATCTGTGTTTGGATTTGTACATTGCCAACGACAACTGTTTTGAAATTCACTGATTCCAATTAGTTTGTGTAGTTAATTTTAAACTGTCTATGTGCACACACACAGTCTTCTGGACATGATCTAAGCATCCAGGGGCATGTGTGTTGCCCTTCTCTGTTTTTGATTAGTTTCCAGTGTTATATAAAACGTCCACAGTGACTGCATGCATCAGGCTCACACTATTCTGGGTTTACTTTATAATTCCAATGTACACAGGTTTTTAATGTCAGCTGTATTAATTCACCAACTTCGGTTTGCTGAGAATACTCAGTGTGACTTTAAACTTCCACCGTGACTGTATTCATCAGTCTCAATTCTCCTGTGTTGTCATCGTGATTCCGTGGTACAGATAATTTCAGCGATTTTATTCTACGTGCTAAGAGCCTTGGTTTCGCTTTGAACAGGGTTTCAATGTCAGCTTTAACGATCCACCAGGAAGATATGTATTCAACTGTCCAGGCCGACATGATGGCCCTTTAAATGTTTGTGACAACCATGCAAGTCTGTTCTTTCTGTAGTGTTCGCTAAATGTTTTAGCTGAAAGGCGTTCGTAGATTCTGTTTTACTAGAAGCCTCTACTCCTTTTTGCATATAGTCTCAAGGTAAGCTGTATCAACCCACCAGAAGTGTTTGCATTCATACGATCCAGTGTCCACATAAACCTGAACGTATGCAACAGCTTTGCATTTCCCTGGACTCACACTCGTCAATGGCTGAAGCCGTTGCCCTGTAACATGTATAGTCATGTCGAAGTTCTTGATCTCAAAAAGCCGTAGTGTGAGCTAAACAAATTCAACAGTTCTAAATGTCCGTAGACTTAAAATCGTCTAAGGCTGACACCTTTGTTCTGTAACACTAGTTAACAAGTCCAAGTTCGCTCTATCTCAAATCTGTTGTGTTAGCAGTAGCTGAAAGTATTCAATATATCTAAATGTCTGTGGATTCACAATCGTCCAGACTTGCATCGTGTCCATGTAGAGTGTAGCGTTTTCCCACACCGTTTTGCTTAGTAGTAGATCCGTGAAGACTCCCCGTTCCATTACTTTGAAGTTGGGGAAGATGGTTTCTGCTTCTCTCGTGCTCGGCAAGCGCTTGCTGCAGATACACCTGATCCATTCTTAGAGGAGGGACGCTTTCAGTGTCTTCACCGTACAAATCCATCGTCACTTCTTCTTCATCTTCGCCGTCGTTGTTGTTGTCAGGGTTTGCATTGGAGTACGGTGCGGTATGTTCCACTCTGTTGACGTCAAGGGAATCTAGGGAGTCTTCTGAGTCCACGCTGTTGAGAGCGGATGAGAAGCTGTTAGTGAGCGAATGGCTTAAAGATTGATTGAGCTAGAGATGAGTGTGTGTGTGTGTGCGTGTGTGTGTGTGTGTGTGTGTGTGTGTGTGTGTGTGCGTGCGTGCATGCATGAGCGCGTGTGTGGGTGCATGTGTGTGTGTGTGTGTGTGTGTGAGTGTGCGTGCGTGCGTGCGTGCTAGCCTGTCACCCAGCATGTATGAGTGTGTGTTACTGTATCTGTGTCGAGCAGACAAAGATTGTGTGAGAGGTAAACCCTCACACAGTAGGTTTTACTCTGGCTTATCCAATTAGATTTTCAAAGAATAAACTGATTTTGTTCACTATAAACTGAACAGCCCACCGAAAGAAAATAGAATACACAACTTGACAACACTCAACAGACCACAAGTAAGCCATAGACACTCGAAATAATAGGCTACACTTCTTTCGTGTAGCACTAGGTAGTTCAAACTAAACAAGAAGGGCAAAGCCCATACGACTCACATGCTTGACCTTGACCTTTACATGACCTTGACCTTCAGGGTCAAGGTCAAATAACTAAACCTAGCAATGACATCATACACTAAGAACTGATTTACACATTTTTCCTACCAAAATATATGTGACCTTGACCCAAGGCCAAGGTCATCCAAGGTCATGCAACACAAAGCTGTTAATTCAAGACATAGGAAGTACAATGGTGCTTATTGGCTCTTTCTACCATGAAATATGGTCACTTTTAGTGGTTCACTACCTTATTTTGGTCACATTTCATAAGGGTCAAAGTGACCTTGACCTTGATCATATGTGACCAAATGTGTCTCATGATGAAAGCATAACATGTGCCCCACATAATTTTTAAGTTTGAAACAGTTATCTTCCATAGTTCAGGGTCAAGGTCACTTCAAAATATGTATACAATCCAACTTTAAAGGACCCTTGCGACCTTGACCTTGAAGCAAGGTCAACCAAACTGGTGTCCAAAGATAGGGCTTACATTTCCCTGTATAGCATACATAGCTAAGGTTGCCATTCTCGATAACTTCAGAAAAAAATGCGAAAATGTGAAAAATGGTCGTTTTTAAGACAACAATTACGGCCCCTGTGACCTTGAACTTGAAGTGAGGTCAAGTTGCCGCACATGTTTTTTGAGATCTTGTAACCATACACCATCAGGCCACATCAGGTGTTGATAGACTTAATAGTGTCCAAGAAATATCCAACGTTAAAGTTTTCCGGACGGACGCCGGGACGGACGGACGGACGGACGGACGACTCGGGTGAGTACATAGACTCACTTTTGCTTCGCATGTGAGTCAAAAATGAACAAACAAACACACAAAAATGAAGAAAATAATACCTTGCTCGGTCATTGTTGAGCTCGTCTTCCTTTCCAAATATCGGGTTGCTCCTAGAATGGTAGTGGAAAGAAAACATTTTCAGATTATTCCAGGCCTTACTTAAAATTGAGCAGTTTTCCGTTCATGGATTTTATGATCCATGTCGTATGTCTCATTCTAATTTATTATTTAAATTGTGTACAAATAAAGATCAATTATGAGTGGTTGTTTATTTTTGGTTTGTAGTTGTTGTTTTTCTCAAAATGTTCCCTCTTTAGTGGTGTGCTCGTTGCAAACGATTCCAAATGATTTCGTTCAATTTCTATTTAATATGCAGTTTCTTCTATTTTTGCCACCCATTAAAATGCATTCTGCCTACAAAATCCGACCGTATATTGTAGAATTTTATTTCAATGTGTAAATCAGCAACAAGTAACCAGTGAAAAAAATCAACAAAGACTTGATTCGTTTCTTGATTTGTTTCGAATTGTATGTGCGGCATACTCACGTAGGTGTTCTGAGCCCTGGGAACGTTTCTTTTATCGGCTTGGACATAGCTGAAATGCACACAATTGACACACATCAACATCATCAATCACCACATTACAATACTAACTATTGAATTGCAAAACAATAAACTGAGCTTTCTGTCTGCAGAGCTTCTATGAAAATAAAATAAAAGCAGAAACCTGTTGTTCTTTGTTCTTAAACGCTTGTGAATGAAATAGTTCAGTACACCACAAGATTAATTAGGATTTACACGTACGTGGCAAAAACATACTATCTTTAACTCCATACTAGACTGTACATTCTCGCAAATAAGCATACTATTGTTTTAATATTTGATACCATCTTTCAAAGCAATTATGTTTACGAGAATACGAACACAAATTACGAACAAGACGAACAGACACAAAAAACGCCTTACGGTATGTTTCTATGGTAGCTGCTTTCAGTTTTCGTTTGAACCTGAAACATAACGAACAAACAATTAATGAATACAAATAAAACGTTGTTAAATATAGCGCTATTTGTGTACTTACTGCCAAGTAGCAGTCTCAAGGCACGACACACGTATTACCAAAAACAACATTGAACATCGACATTCAACATTTAGCACATACAAAGAGTTCAGGCAAATACACAGAACTGCAGATAAAGATGCACCCACAACGCGTTAATGTTGTGCTCCTAGCATTATATTTTGAATAGTGTACTGATTTATCTGTCGCACAACGCAAGCTCAGAAGAGCCACACACAAATATTTGCAGCCAGGAAGGAGAATTCATTTGGATATCGAGTCCACTTCAGTGTCAACTGCTGTACATATGTATATATAGACTCACCTAAATACCTATCGGAGACTAAAACAAAGCAAACGAATCTGTTAAGATACTGCGAATTCTGTCCATTGTATACAAATGATGTTCTGAACGTTATACAGAGAGAGATGGTGAAATCAGAAAAAAAGAAGAAGAAAGAGCAATTTCAAAACCGACCTTCGTATGTTGTTGAACATCATGTAGAGAGTGATGAGAAAAGCGACAACGAGAACGCAAATGACGGCCCCTAGAATGTACTCCGTCTTCGTTTTCTCATCTGCCTTGGTCGCTGCTGCCTTGTACGTCTGCAAACAAGAAATACAGAGAGCGTGTAGAGGAAACTATAATAAGGTAGACACAATATTATTATTCATCCAGAAGAAGAAAAAAAAAACGCAAAATGCTATGTGCATTTTAAACTCATTTGAGGTTGGACTTTTAACAGTTTCATCACAAACAAACACCAGCTGATGCACGCAAGTAGGTATAAAGATAGCTAACATCACATCACCCTGTAAGTTTGAATTAAAAAAAAAAAGACCAAACCGACAGTTTATGTTTTCTGTGTACACCTTTAATCTCTTAAGTTCCCGAAAAGTTGAAGGCAACAAATTCAAGTACCCCAAAGCCGAGGCTGGCTAATCTCAAAATAATTCAATCGTGACCACGCGGAATTTACAATGGCTAGGGCATGGGCACTCAATACAAAATAGTTCACGATTTTTCTCTCTACTGTGGAAAGTGTAGCGTTCAGAAGCGTACAACCAACTGTGCATACAAATGGCATATAACCAAAAAGCATAGACAGAGATTGTAGCAAAATATTATCATTAACAAGGAAAAGATAATGGAGCGAGCGATGCTAGTTTGCGTAAATCGACCCTTTGGCCGCAGCTGGTTACTGATTTATTGAATGCATTGGTGCACATCTAGTATTAGGGAAAAGTAGAGAATCACCTGTAATCCACATCATACTTAAAGGTACTGAACTTGTCAAATCCAGGTGCACGTAGCCCCTGGGGCTTTTAGTCATACCTCAGGCAGCTATCCGTCAGAAGAACTACCAAGTTTCATTGACTTGCACCCAAAGAGTCAAGAACTGCGATTTGTTTACGAATTAATTTCGTACTCGGACCCGGCTGGTCTTGACCTATTTCTGGATCTAAATTTAGATCAGGTAGATCACCACATCATGCACAAAAAGACACGTCACTAGCAAACTATGTCAGACGTCATCATGAGTTTGTGTAAAACAAAATGGAGGCCGGAATCACTCAGTTGAATCGAACTCCGACCAAACACCACGCAATAACTAGGTTAATTTATGCACTCGCGTGAACAAGAAACTGTCGAGCTTCACAGATGTCGTCGTTGGGTAGTTTCGGGTTTGTTTTACTACCATAGGAGGATTTTTGAACTGTAAATGCACTCAGCTGCAACAAAAACGCAAAACGAAGGCTGTGAGCTGCACTGTGCCTTTGACTGTTACTCTATTTGAGGCTTTTTTTTTTTTTAAGTATAGCAAATGAATTGCACAGCTACCTGCAAAATCGTGTGCCGTTACGTTGGGTCTGAACACTTCGGTGTGTCTTTTGGGTGTTTATTAATGTTTTAACATTTGTTTTATGTTTATTGTCCGTGTCCAACGCTTCGGTTCAAGTCTTGCAAATGAGCACAATGGCAAAATAGTTCGTGTAGAAGTCGATCACATAGGGTATAAGCATATAACTGAAATGTAACATTGAGTAAAATGTGTATATAGTGCACCTCAATATTGTCAAGCTTCTGTTGCGTTTTCAGGTAGGTTGTCACTTCAATTGCATGATCCAGGAAACTGAAAAAACAGCAATGTTTACACAATCATATTAACATCTTGCTAGGTTTCTCTTTTTGACTTTACCTCTCTTACATTATCTCCCTTCGTGTATGTACTTTGTTGTCTTTTTTGCTTTACTCTCTTTCTCTTTCTCTCTTTCCTACTCTCTCTGTTGTCTTTCCCTCTCTCGTCGTGCTCTCTTGCTCTCTTGATCATTCTCTCCCTCTCTATCTCTCCTTTCGTTGCCTTTCTCTCTCTCGTCGTTTATCAGTGTGTGTGTGTGTGTGTGTGTGTGTGTGTGTGTGTGTGTGTGTGTGTGTGTGTGTGTGTGTGTGTGTGTGTTTGTGTGTGTGCCTCTGTCGCTCTCTCTCCTCTCTCTCTCTCTCTCCCTCTCTCTCTCTCTCTCCCTCCCTCTCTCTCGCTCTCTCTCTCTCTCTCTCTCTCTCTCTCTCTCTCTCTCTCTCTCTCTCTCTCTCTCAATCTATGTGCAGATGAAGTAGACACTGAATGCTTAAATTAAGCTTGTGTATCTCCTTACAACGGTCAATAGAAACGGTGAACTTACTCGCGAAGTGCATTTGCATCCATTGCCCTCTTCTTCTCGTTTAAAGCGTGAACTATCAGAACAGACCTAGACAAACAGACCAGTCAAATGAATAAAAGCAACAACTTACACAACAATAACAACAACATGAGGGATATCATGGTATATAAATCCATTAGCTGTTTCCGGAGGTTAAACAAAGAGCCAAAGTAATTGTGCTTATAGTTTCAGCATAGAGTGGCATTATTCATTTCTAAATTAACTCACTTTCCAGGGTTTACGATACCCTTGTCGTCTTCAAACGGTAGGCGATCATCTGCAATGAACTGCAGGCCGGTGCCGTTTGTCAAGTCACTGTGAGGTAAAGCAAAAAATGCGACTGATTATCACCAGGCTTGATTTTTACAGCATAAAATGCGGCATATAGATACACATTGTATCATATGTATTCGTATTATATTTCTAGTAGATTTTAATATTTCCCCAGTTGAGTATTGTGCTTATATTCAACCCAAATCATTATGATATCTGCATGTTTGTTTGACATAAGTCTTCCCCCCAGTACCTAAAGAGTGTACAGATAATCGCCCTGTTACAACAGTATTAACAATATTTAGATCAAACTGCTTCCATACCCCATAATGGCATTTTGTGTTTTCCGCAGCTCTTCCAGCGATTTGGAAAATGTAATCCTGATGAGTTTGTCCTCTCCAACCACGTAGATCTGTGGCAGAAATATCATTCATCAATGAACCCACGTGTGAAGCATTTCTTGTTTTCAAGAGAGAGAGAGAGAGAGAGAGAGAGAGAGAGAGAGAGAGAGAGAGAGAGAGAGAGAGAGAGAGAGAGAGAGAGAGAGAGAGAGAGAGAGAGAGTGTTTGTTTCTCCACTTTTCTCTTCCTGGCTGTACAATACAATAGTTACATCACATTATTTCAGCTTTCTCTGAGATATGAGGTTTGGTTAGGTTTTAAAACAGGAGTTCGGTAAATATCTGTCCTGATATTGTTTTTACGCATTGAAATACTGTAATGTTAGTGTCACAAACGTCTAAAGAGAGGGGGAGGGAGAGAGAGAGACATAGGGGAAGAGAGGGAAGAGAAAGACGAGAGAGAGAGAGAGAGAATGGGGAAGAGAGAGAGAGAGAGAGACATAGGGAAAGAGAAAGAAGAGAGAGAGAGAGAGAGAGAGAGAGAGAGAGAGAGAGAGAGAGAGAGAGAGAGAGAGAGAGAGAGAGAGAGAGAGAGAGAGAGAGAGAGAGAGAGAGAAGGGTGATGAAGAGAGATTTGATTGGTTGTTTTTATTTATTTCCCTTTATGACAATTCCGGGACAAGGAGGAGAGAGAGAGAGAGAGAGAGAGAGAGAGAGAGAGAGAGAGAGACAGAGACAGAGACAGGCAGAGACAGACAGAGACAGAGACAGGGATGGAGTGGGAAGGAAAGGGGAAAGGGAGCTTGAGAGCCTTATAAATACATACAGCTAAAAAGACATACCAGAACCACGTAAAGAAGAACAGATATTGGGCTAAACTAGCAACCAAAAAAGCTACAACACGAACACAAACTGTTATCAAAAACTCAACAGACATGTTTCCACCCAATCACCTTCAAAGTGACCGTGTCGTTGCCAGCCGAATCGTTGGCCATAATGACCCACGTAAAGAATCCTTCAGCATCTCCTGGGAGGTCCGCAATAGTGGTGACGCTACCATTTGCAGACAGGCCCAGCGGTCTCTCTATGGTTCTCAAGCTAGGTTTCAGGTCTGTGTCCATTTCTAAGTCTTTGGCCACTGAAAAATCGTGCCTACGATTTGCTCCTATGTCTGGATCGGTAACATATTCCTGAAGCAAAATACATTGTTTTAGAAATAGAGAATTTAATGACAATATCAACAGTCATTAAGACTTTGGTTCAGGTGGGTTGGTTCAAAAGTGAGTTCAGTTATACTTTTAGACCCTTCTGTATGGAACTACAGTGAAGAACGCAGTTGAAGCGTCTAACTGAAAAACGTAGATCGGCTAACTTTCACTAGTATTTGAAACCGTTTACCTCGATTTTGCGTTATTTCAGTAAATAAAATGGAGTTATTGAGATCCAACAGTGTGAAAATACCACGTGAAAAAGACAAATAACAACATCAACAGTTTAGCTTCTACTGCAAACAGAAACGTAACGGAGAGAATACCTAGCCTCGGAAAGAAGCTAGAATAACATTCTTATACAGCACAAATAAAGGTCTCCTCTTCCCTTAATTTCCAAAACCTTCGTTGGCTATGGGGTTTCTGCTGATTATTACCGAGGTAATTATTATCAAGAATGGGAATACTCCTGAGTATTACCTAGATAGCAATTCTCAACAATCTCCAAATCAACATACATGTAAGACCTTCAAGGCGTATGTTCTCACCTGAAGGTTGACAATAACATGTCCTGTTTTAGCTGTGGAGGTGACGCCCACTGTAATCTCAGGTCTGACGAAGACAGGTGGGTTGTCATTGATGTCTGTCACAGTTATGCGAATTTCTGCATTTGGATCGGGAGCTTTGTCCTGCACACAAAAAGAAAACAAGAAGAGCAAACGCTCGATCGAGTCACTTTCGCAGTTCTGAATATTATATGAGGCATCAGATGGACAGGAAGAAATTGCTATTCACAACACAATGAGTCACGTTCACATAAAATTTGAGCCCGGTCACTTTTATAGTTTCCGAGAAAAGCCCAACGTTAAGTTGTGTGTTGCCGAACAGAAAAGGCTAGTTATCTCCCTTGTTTTTCTGATAACGTTCGTAAAAGGCTACAGATGTAAATACTTTGATGTAAAGAATAATCCTACAAAGTTTCAATCACATCCGATGAACTTTGTCAAAGATATAAAATGTCTAATTTTTCCTTTGACGCTGACCTGTGACCTTGAAAAAGGTCAAAGGTCAACGAAACCATCGTTAAAGTGTAGAGGTCATTGGAGGTCACGACTAAACAAAATATGAGCCCGATCGCTTTGATAGTTTCCGACGTTAAGGTGGTGTCTACGGACGGCCGGCCGGCCGGCCGGACGGCCGGCCGGACAGACTAACACTGACCGATTACATAGAGTCACTTTTTCTCAAGTGACTCAACAAAGAGACGTTACTCTTTCAACAAAGACTGACGACATTTGAAACGCGTTTCACGTGTGGTACATGAGATGTGCTGTGAGAATTAACGTACGAAGCAAGTGACACCGACAGACAAAAACACTACGCACTACCCTTGAGGAACACACGATTTCACGACCTCCATTCAAGTAAAACTAACTGGTATGTGAAAAACATTCTTCTCAAACCAGCTGGGTCTTCCAAACCCGAGAAGAACACATGTCTTTTTAATACATCACCTCTAAAAGTGAACAGACAAGGCACATAGTGGTTTGTGTGTGGGGCGAAGGAAAGTTCACAGACTATGAAAACAACAACAGATTAACCAACATAAACTTCTTTTTTCTTATTTAAAAAAAGCACAACAACAATATACTTCGACAATATCTAATATCATCCAGATGCACAAACACGATATACTTCGGTATTATATAATTATTATCATCCGGATGCACAAACACGATATACTTCGGTATTATATAATTATTATCATCCGGATGCACTAACACATAAGAGAAGAAAACCCATGCACGGATTGATAACTGTTTGTCCCTGAATGGCTGCAAAGGAACAAACAGATCAGAAAATGACTTTATTTTGCCACCTAGTTCATGTTGCGTTGATTTCAGTTTAATACGAGTTGTCCAAGTACACACGTACATATAAGACGGTAATTAGTAAACGTACATTGCTCGGGGCACAACTGCCTTTGTCTGGCGTGCAATCTGCTGCCGTGACCCAAAGGACGAAGCTTGCCTGACTTGCGTTTTCACGGTCCAAAGATCTGGTCAAGATAAGTTCTGCTGGCTGGTCAGTGTTGGTGCTGATGTTGAAGTAATCTGCCAGTTCTTTTGGGCGGCCTGGCTGGACAGCTGGTCAAATACACGAAATTAATTGGCCAGACGTTCATATAATCGATGAAAGCAACAACATTACCTAAGGAGAGCATTTTGACGGTTATTTACAACTAGTATTGAACCGTTCCGGCAGATACTTGTCATTGTTATTAATGGATGCATATAATTTCTCATATTTTTCTTCTTCTTAGAGATTAGGGTGGTTTGTTGGGGTGAGGGTAGGGGAGGGAGATGATCGATGGGGATGAACCACCTTAACTTTGGCAGAATCTTTGCTCTTCTTTGGTTCACATCTTTGTTCTTTTTTGGCATATGTGACCCTCCACCACGAAATGAGTCGCATGTCACCTCGCGCGGTTCTGCGCTAGGCTTAATATAAGTCCGGGGAGTATCTGGTAACAGTGTGAGGATCATCTTAATCACAGGCTTATAACTCAAACAGTGTTCGCTCTTTTCTAAAACGGGTTTCACCACTGGATAGAGCATAAAAAACTCTTTAGGAAAATGTAAAAATATGAAAATCATGCAAAGGTGACATGCGACTCATTCCGTGGTGTAGGGTCAATATTATTGCTGGTGGAACGGCCACTATACGGCTTGTCTTGTATTCAATCGTGGAACCCCATGACGACATTCCACAGTCCAAGTTTACAGAGACTAATGATGAATTACTTCACTCACATAGACTATAACATGTCCTCTTGTAAGAATCGAGATCCTCTGCATACACTGTTCCCAGAGACACAGTTGCCTTTTCCTCGGGAACATGGAAGGAGTAATCAGTTCCGTTGAAATTTGGCTGCTCGTTGTTACCGTCGTCAACGCTAATGGTGATTCGAGGCAAGGTGGTCGATGAAGAGGTTGGTATACCCAAGTCTTGCGCTCTGATCGAAATCTGTTTTGCAAATCAAAATTGTATATGTACAGTAAGGCCATCAACCCCTCCTCCCGCCCATACACAAATTGCAAAGGAACAAAGCATACATTGGTCCTCCCCCTTCCAAAAAGAGGAAGAACACAAAACATGTCAAAAAGGTAATTGTCACTCTCCGATGACAAAGTTCAAACAAGAAAAAAAGAAGGATCGGTTGGTTGGTATTGTTTTCTCTCAGCGCATATGACTTTTTATTGGCCGACACTCCCCCGATTGGAGACCCCAACATGTCGGAGACGAGCAGTTTCTCCCCTGAAACGTAAACATCGAGTGTTTGTTGTCCTTCAAATACATTTGATTGTTGATATTTGTGATGGATAAAAAAGTCGGTCAGGCAACCAGATTAATTGTATCTTTTTGTTTGTATCTTTTGTAGACCTTATGGGAATGTGATTTAATACGTTTCGTGATGATGTTCATGATCAACGCCTGCTTTTGAGTGGAATCACTATCACCTACTCTATACCATTCACTGAGCTTACCTGGAATTGTCGTTTCGTTTTGGTGCCAAAGAGTTTAGCCGTTTTAAGCTCGCCAGAATCAGGGTCAAGATTGAAGAATGTCAGATCAGCCGAGTCAGAGGTAGAAGCGTTGTCGAAGAAGTATCGCACCTTCCCGTTGGTCTCTTTGTCCCGGTCGTCGTCATGTGCCACGAATGTCCAGACGGAATCTCCGATCTTTGCACACTGCAACATTATTTAATAGCTGGTATAGTCAAACCTGCACTGGCGACCACCTCTTGATAAAGACCATCTGCCCATTACTAACACCCAGAAAGATGCTCCACGAGTTTGTCCAAACGACCACCAGTCTATGAAGACCATGTTTGGGTAGTCCCTTGTACGGTCGTTATAGACAGATGGAGTGGTCTAAGGGGCCACGTGATTAAAAGTATTTGAACTCACGTGCACAGCGATATGCCGAGAGGAATGTATGTAGACAACAGAGGGATACAGACAACATACTTATAAAGACACCAGAGGGAAACAGACAACACAGTGATAAAGACGACACAGGGGTAGAGATATGAGAGACGCGGGCAAAAGCCAAAGATGTAAACTAATTTCCCTCACCGAGAATTGTTTTGGGCATCAACGAATTAGCTGTTTTAGCGATGCCGACAAATAATCAGAGACTTATGTAATACGTGACAGGTCAGAACAAATCATACATACACAAAAACACTACACGTGAAACAATTCACACAAAATGTCACCATTTTTAACCTTCGTGAAAAATCACAAGAACGTTCTTGATGAGGAGGTTTCAAGAAGCTTCCACATACCTCAGGAACACGAAGATCACTGTAGTTGCCCACGAAGTAAGGCTTGTGAGTGTTTTCGTCTTTGATCTCGATGGTCAAACTGGCCGAAGCGGTGAGCGAAGGCTGACCATGGTCAACCACTGTGACAGTGTGGTTGTAGGTGTCAGCTTTGCCCCTGATGCTGGTGTTGACGAACACCTCTCCGGTACTCTCGTCCATCGTGAAGTAGTAATGAGAACCCGTGTCTTGAGAGGCCATGTAGAATGAGAGGACGGCGTTCTGGCCTTCGTCTTTGTCTGACGCCTGCACTGGGCCTGGGTTCATGTTCAGGACTTTTTCCCCCTCAGTCTGAAAACAAACAATCGTAAGCAAGTCAGTTGGGACAAGTCGAGTCAACTTGTCAAGGCTTGGCTGAGCATTACTTGACTTGACTTGACTCGACTTCACTTGGATTTGACCTGATTTGATTTGGGTTTGATTTGATTTGATTTGGAATTGACTTGAATTGACTCAACTAGACTATGAATGGACTTTGATTGGACTAGGAATTGACTTGACCTGGAATTGACTTAATCTGGATTTGACTTGACTTGGAACTGACTTTGTTTGACTTGTCCTAACTTGACTTGGAATTGACTTGACTTGATTGGGAAGTATAGAAAGACAGACACACAAAAAAAGAGACAAACTGACAGCAAGCTTAAGTCAGCATTGCAGCCAGCCAGCCAGCCAGCCAGCCAGATATCCTGCCCATATACTCAATATCTGACGAACCTTTGTTTCATCAATCTGGGCTGTGTAGGAATCTGTCAGAGGGTCGATGTTGGTGAAGAGTGGTGGGTTGTCGTTGACGTCATTGATAATGACGGTGATTTGTTGGATGGCACGACGCTTGACGTCAGTTATAGGGTTGTCCAAAGCGGCGACACCGAACGTGTAGGAGGGTATCGACTCTCTATCCAGTTTTCGTTTCACAGTGATTGCACCCTGCAATTGTCATCGATTCAGATAGAGACAGGGACGCACACATACAGATATAGATATATAGACACAGTTATCCATATACTTACTTTCAGGAAGATATCAACATTATTGACTTTTCGTTCAACAGTGATCGCGCTCATTGAAGGAGTCAGAGTCAGGAACGAACACAGCGGAGAATACAAAGACGCACCAAAGGACACACAAAGCATAGGTTATTTAAACAAAATAAGCACCCCCGATGATACCCTTAATAGATGAATCGACTTTGAAAGGCGAGAGAAGTGACAAATCATAAACTTACTCGTAATTGTTAGGCAGCGACATAGTAGTGCAACACATGTTAACATTGTGTCTTAGCTGAAACAGAACAAAACTTATAATATCTGATTTTTAGAATGTTCCAGTTCTTGTGTGGTATGCACTGAATCTACTAGAGAGTGAAAGAAGAAGCGTACGCTGTCCTCTTTATTTTACCGTGTGACAATAAGCAACAGTATCTCGTATACAGAACTACGAAATCTACAACCTGCCGATTTTGTATATAGCTGCCTGCATGCAATTTTAATGAATTATATTGGAGTTTCTTTACTTACTGTGCTGTTGATGACAAAATCCAGCACATTGTCAGCAAAGTCAAAAGTGACTTTAGCATTGGGACCAATGTCGGCATCAGTGGCTCGGACAATCGTCACCACCGTTTCATTATCCGCGTCCTCAGCCACATAGAAGACATATGATTCGTTCACAAACCGAGGGTCGTTGTCATTGGCATCGAGCACTGTCACCTCTATAGTCAGGTTTGAAGAAAGGGGAGGCAATCCGGTGTCTGTTGCAATCACTGTGAAGTTTACCTTGGGAGTAACTTCCCTGTCAATTTGGTGCCGAAGGGAAACCTTTCCTGCAAATGCGTAAGGGTAGTCACGGGATTTGAAACGACCTAAAGCAAACGTGCACAACGAAATGCTAAATAAAAGCATCTGAATACAAAACATGGGAATCATACATTTCTCTGCACAGCGTCATTTCTCGAAAGCATGCTTTACTGGTTCATTTTTCGACAATAGGCTTATTTCTTTCAACCATGAATAATACAAAATAATTTGTTTAGGGAGCGTTGCCCTTTCCTATACCAAAACCCGATGTCGCAATGTTACAATTTTATCCTAAAAGCATAACATCTGCAATTAAAACAAGTGTTAAATCAAAAGCAAGACTTACCGTCAGAATCAATATCAAAGTAAGCCTCAGTCTCATTGAGAACTGTGAAAGTGACACTCTGGTCTCTGTCTGCGTCACGCGCAGTAAGGGAGGCCACCTCCGTGCCTACAGCCAACGATTCTGACACTCGAAGAGATTTACTTCCTCTGATCTCAGGGGCGTTGTCGTTCCGGTCAAGTAACGTAACTGTTAGTGTTGCTGAAAAAAAGTAAGAGATAATTTAAGTATGGACTCTCTACGCATACAAGCCTTTGTATACAAAACAAGTTGTTGCTGTGTTGTTGATGTTTACCAGACTGATACACCAAACTACAGAGTGTCATCTTACCGGTTGTCCTTTTTCCTTTCGGGACATTTGAATGTCGAACGCAGTTGATGATTTAATTAGTTCCCACTAACTGGAATAGTCAACAGTAAAACAAGCATAATGTAGAGGCACAAGCAGAGTTCTTGATCTGCTTGTAACAGTATTACCTAAAGCAGTCTGAGGAAGTTGTTTGACACCATGTGTGTCGTTGACGAGGACTTTCAGCACGATGACTTCAGCCGTCTCTCTGTCCAGCTTAGACTTGACCGATACTCGGCCAGTGGTTGGGTTTACTTCAAACCAGTTCTGCAACACGCATGCGAGTTGTTTCTGTACGTATACAATCGGCAAGGAGCAGGGGAAAAATGCCCCGGAAGCATTACTGCCGAAATGGCGGGGAAAGACCGGCAATACAAGTAAAAGCTCACTCGTGCAAAAATCAACAACAGTGCACGTAGAAGTTACAGCTAGCCCACGTACGCAGAAGAAGTGGAATGGAGAAACTTACATCCAGAATTAATAGCAAACTGTTCATAATGTTGGTTGATTATCATAATGATATGTTCCAACAACATTACGGATAGTTCCTTAGTATAGAGTCTGGGGATGTGAGATGTGCATGATGTGTTGTTTGAATCTGACAGTGATTGTATGAATTTTGTATACATGTATTGTTGTCACGCGCTTTGAACTTCTGATAAGGCGCTTTATAAATGCCCGTTATTATTATTATTATTATTATTATTATTATTATTATTAATTCAATGACAATGTTCACAATAAGCAAGTGACATACATGTTCATTGCTTGCTCAATGTAATAATATTTTTATTCCTGACGTGCAAAGTATACAGCTTATGATGACTCTCATTCAATCTTGACTTCTGTGAAATGCATGAAAACATACGATTTACTCTACAACAAAACAGCAGGTCACACATACCCCGAACTGAACTGAAAAACATGAAAGGAAATAGATCATAGTACATTTTTTTTTTAAAGATCACACCAAACAAGCTCTGCAACCTACCTGAATCAAAGTGATGTTGACGGAAACATCCCTGTCGGTGGCGGCCTGAGAGTCTTCAAGAAGCCAGATGAACTGGAGGTCAGAGTCAGTGTCGTTGTCATAGGCGTGTAGTAGAGCAACTTCATCAGAGACACTAGCATTCTCGTAAATCTTCACTTCTTTTCTCGCCTCAGAAAAAACGGGTAGCTCGTCGTTGACATCCAGTAAAGACACAGCGACTGTAGCAGAACTAAAACACGTGAAGCATTATTTGTGTTAAGTTAAGACATTTAGACTCCTTAAAATCATTTCGGAGTGGATGAACGTCGTCTCCAACGACAGGCGTGGATACCAAAATGTGGTTTATTTGAGATGTAGAAAATATAAGTAATAAAAGGACTTCTTCTTCTTCTTCTTCGTTCATGGGCTTAGACTCCCACGTACACTCGTGTTTTTGCACGAGTGGAATTTTACGTGCATGACCGTTTAATAAAAAGACTAAATTAAAGCACTTAAAATAGAAATATGTAACCTACTTTAAACAAGAAATTCCTCCGAGGTAGGAAAAACACCCCCGTCAAAGGGAAATAACCTTCTCAAATGGTGGCAGTGACTGAGTGAGAATGGTTATTTCCCTTTGACCATTAAGATGTCCCTCTATAAGTCCTTGTATAATTTTAATCCACCAATAACTCCCTAACCGTGTGTTTGACTGGTCCCAATTTTTGTAAGGACCGTCTCAGGAATGTATAGAACCTGTTCACCAAGTTTGGTGACGATCGGTCCGTTCATTCTTGAGATCTATATGCGAACACAAACAAACAAACAAACACATCGACCGAAACCTATACACACCCCTATACCGGGGTGTAATAATGTATTACATTCTTTCTATGAAAGAGTACAAAAACCGCCATGGCAATTGTGTACGCTGCGTATAGGCCGGTTGAGACCCTATTGATGTATGTATGTCACCAAACCGATGTATTTTCGAAGATGCATCATGATTATAAAACTGAAAAACAAGCATCCACATTTGATTCTTCTAAAGGCTCGATTCTGTTTGCCCCGTTACATCATTGGAGGTCAAACAGCCGGGAATCAACCTTATTTCGACAAGAACGCGCACAGTCACAGTCTAATAGTATCTAAACAGTTTCCTGGCCAACAACTCACCTGGAGCGAGGGGGATCTCCCCTATCCGAAGCCAGTACGGCGAGGCTGAATCCTCCGTTGGCGTTGTCCCTCTCCCTGTCCAGGTTGGCCCCTGGGCCTACGGTGATGACGCCAGTGGTGCTGTTGATACGGAACTTGTCGGACCCTCTGCCCGAGTCCAGGACGTAGAACGTGACGTTGTTGGGCCTGCTGCCGTCACCGTCTAACGCTAACACCTCCGTGACGTATGTTCCTGTGATGACGTAGCGTAAATGCCAACGCAGTGAAGTTTATGAGCATTGTCGTCTTTTTGATTTGGAACACACTATGTTACACGTTTTTGGCTCACGTAAGTGTAGCCTATGCGATGTTAACTTTTGTCTGTCTGTGCGTGCGTGCGTGCGTGCGTGCGTGCGTGCGTGCGTGCGTGCGTATGTATGTATGTCTGTGGTATAAACTTTAACATTTGACTGAACACCGAAATACTAATTTTACCTGGTTATTATTTAAGCAACAGCTTCAAAGTATTGAAGCAATAATCAACATTTCGTCGGCACGTATGTAGTTAAAGTGTGTATCCAAAGAAAACGGGTGGTGGGGGGTGAGGGGGGGGGGGATTAAAAACAGGTGACTGGTTTGTGTCGTGTGTGGTATGTAGACCAGGTCAGGGGTCAAGGTTAGGTCACTCAGATCGCGTGAAGGATTGTGGTATAGATACAGTTATCACCGAGCTGCGGTTCGCCGATTCGGAGAAGACGATTTCACATTGTTCGGTTTCGTAGCTCCAGAAAAATAGATAAAGAAGATACCACAGGAGATTTCCTACAGGTTAATCTGCACAGCGTGTTTCCAGTGTCTGAGCGAGGAAGCGCAGCGCTGTCGAAAGCGCAGTGTCGATCTGGCCATCTCAGGCAGTCGTGTCCCCGTAAGTAGGCTACAGACAGACAGATCTAGATCTAGTGTCTCGCACTCTTGCACCGTGTCACCTATGCTTACTGTGTGTGTGTATGTGTGACGGAGTGATTGAGTTTGTGTTACTGTTTGTTGATTTCTTACGTGAGCCTTGAAGGCTTTGCCTCTTGTTTTTCCTCTTTTCTTGTTCCCCCTTTCAGCCTTCTTGTGTTATCATCTCCCAACATGGTAAAACACACAGGCAAACAAAAACACCAGTTCCCAGAGTACACTAAAATATCTTGTCAGTGGATAATTTAGAGTTTTGAATGTCTTGTTGATTTCTATCAAGTATTGCTTTGTAAACAGGAAATGTATCCGTTTTGGTTTAACGTTACTTGTGATACACACTTTATTTAAAAACTAACATTATTTGCAAAAGCTGATCATCCTTTAACTTGTCTATGGAATGCAACATTCTCATGATTGATGTTTAAACCAGACCTCATATAAATGAGTTACCTTCGTCTGAGTTTTCTGTTACGCTTGCACGATAAACTGTCTGTGTAAACCTAGGATCCACATCGTTAACGTCCTGGAAGCAAAGAAAATACAAGCGTGACTGGTTATCGGTTCATGAACTTAATTACATTTAAGAAAACGACAAAACAATTAATTTCATAAATTATTACGACTCAACCAAAAATATACAAACAAGGCCACACACAACTTAACAAACCAGCCAACCAAACAAACCCAGCCCTTTACAAAACAAATGTATTCAATGAGGATAGAATCATCACATATCTTCAGTTCACTTCCTGGAACGAACATTATGTCTACTTGCAAAGTTGTCCGTTGCAAGATCTGAGAAACAAAGGGAAGTTAAGATTTGGTTAAGAAGTTGCCTTTGCTAGATACCCTATACACTACATGACACAGGTAAACAAGTATATATCGTATTCACCTCGACTTCAATGGCAACAGTTGCAGTGCCGGTGAGTTGATGTGATGCTCCTTGGTCTCTGGCCTCGACTATCAACTGGACCTTTCGTACTTGTTCAAAGTCGACCTCTGAGGTGATGTGTAGCTGTCCACTGACAAGAGAGAAGTTGGCACAAGAGATAGGAGGGCACCTCACAAGGTGATACGTTAACCGACTGTTGACTGTGTTCGGCTCGTCGTCATCTTCGGCCTGTGGGATACATGCACAAACAAACGTCTTCATTTCCATGTCAGCACAGGAACCATGTTCCCAGGTGAAAGCTGTGGAAAAGCGTCACATGAACATTTACGTCAAGGGTACACACTTTAACAAAATTCCAAGAAACGTCTCAAGTCTGTAAGGCAAAATCATTTCAGTAACCAAGACACACACTCCTCTTACCTTATCAACAACATTAGCAATTCTAGGCCTCTCACCTGCAGAACAACAGGGGGGCTTAGCACGAGGGAGTTCTCCAACACTCTGGTACTGTAGTTAGACAAGAAACGAGGCTTTTCATCGTTTACATCCGTGACGGTGATCTTTAGGGTTGCACCGCTGCGGCGACCACCTCCGTCTGTCGCCACGGCTGTCATGAGGTAGATGTCTTTGCTTTCTCGGTCTGTGGAGCTGTCTGCTGTTCTCAATTCTCCCGTCACAGGGTCGATGAAAAACCTGGGATTTCAATGGCAAAAGAAAAACGATTAAGGACCATGCTACGACCTACGTCTTCTGACTGTCTGTATTTTCCCGGACTGTGCAGTTGTCCGCTGCTCTCATTTCTTCTGTAATAATTATAGTCAATGGAAAACCTCGCACGTAAACAAAGAATATGTCTGCTGAGAAGAGACCACTTAAAAATACCAATCATTCTGAACTAACCTGTCCGCATCTCCTTCCAGGGAATAAGTGATGTTTCCAAAACTGCCAGAATCTTGATCCACCGCCTGTCCGAAAATATGTTTGCACAGTATCACATACCAGAAAAATATATGCGCAAATGCAACCCAATATCATATAATTCATTTGTTTCTTTCTCATGCTCGTCGCAATGCGACATGGGTTTCTTCAATCAATTAAAAAACCCAATTATTTCACAGACACAGACAAATACACAAAACAAATCAGACGAGACAACGTACCCGCCGGCCCGCCCGCACGCCAGCACGCACGCACGCACGCACGCACACACACATACACACACTCATACTCACACGCACGCACACACATACACACACATACACACACACACTAACACACACATACATGTACGCACACACACACTAACACACACACACACACACACATGTACGCACACACACACACACACACACACACACACACACACACACACACACACACACACAAAGTAGCTTTACAAAATACTCTCAAATATTTTCTCAGGAAGCGGTTTCTACGTTTGCCCGTTGAATAAAACATTAATGTGAAGGCATCCCTGGTGTATAGTGACACGGTTACACACGCCAAACGTACGTGTATCGTGGTGATGTTAGTTCCCCGCTGACTGTTTTCTGTCACACTGGTGTTGTAACTAGCGGGTGTAAAGACAGGGTCGTTGTCGTTAACGTCGATGATGTTGACAGTGACACTGACAGTGTCACTAAAGTGGTCTCCAGTGTCTGTTTCCATTGCTTGTAGCTGCAAGGAAGGAATTCACATTTATGTAGGGACTGCATAGTGAGTACTCTGGATCATGGCAATACCATTAATGAAGACCTGTGAAAAAAAAAAGGAATGAAGACTGAAATAGTTGTTACTTTATTGTAATTCTAAGTCAGCGATATAAGACACCAGTACACCAAGAAGCGTACACTTTAACTATAATTTGCATACAAATGATCTGATTGTTTGATGGACTGGTGGTGGGGGTGGTGGTGGTGGTGCTGCTGCTGCTGCTGCTACTACTTCTACTTCTCCTCCTACTATTACTACTACTACTTAATGCTGCAAAAACAATTCCGCTAGCAACAATAAAACCAGCTTTCATACAAGCAACAAACAACAATATGAAGTCTAACATTGCAAGAAAGGAGAAAGCTGACTCACATTGAAGGTGATCGACTGCATCTTCTCGTAGTCCAGAACAGACCCGTTTAACACTCTCAGCTGAACGAGAGCGAAAGAACGGGCCGTGGCTGGTTCTGCTTTAAAGTAACCATTGTTTGGTCCAACCACGCTGATGTTGAACACACAGTTCTGATCCTGTACGACAACAGAAGAAATGATTTTGCAATGAATGCATTTGGAAAATAGATAAACACGAATCACGATTGTTGACACACACACACACACACACACACACACACACACACACACACACACACACACACACACACACATACACACACACACAGCAGAATGCCCGACCAAAGCATAACTATAACCAGGCCAAAAGACCAGGCTCGTGTATACTCACAGTGTCCAAATCGGTGACACTCATCTGATCAGAAGAGACCAACGTAAGGACGCTGTCCTTGACAGAGTTTTCCTGTATCTCAGCTGTATAGGTCCTCTTGTTGAATTTGGGTGTGTGGTCATTGACGTCAAGCACATTGATGGTGAGGGTTCCTGATGAATGAGTGCATTCGTCGGTTAAAAACCACAAGTATGTAAGGACACGCTTGCGGTATAAGGAAGACAACATTGCAAAATGGTCAATACTGACGGGAAAGAACCCAACATTTGTCCACTCTCACTTCTCCGAAATTAAACACACACACACACACACACACACACACACACACACACACACACACACACACACACACACACACACACACACACACACAAAACACCAATTTAAATCAGTTATGAGCAGCAAAAACACAAACCCACATTTTTCAATACCACAAAAACATCTGTTGATATAAACAATATCTTAGAGTGTACGTTGCAACACCACAACATCGCTTAAAATGAGACATACATTCACTTATTTGCAAGTTCTATCCCATCGAGTGTAAATTTCTCTTTTAATGTTTTATTACAATGAAAACAAAGACAAAAGCTAGAGAAAATAACTGAACAACAAAAACCCACAACAACCTCAACACAAAACCCCAAAGAAGTAAAATAAATGCGAAACCTGTGCCAGTCTGAATGGAAGAGTTTGCAGCGTTGGTATCTGTGACGTTGACAACCAAAATAGCACGTGATATCCGTTCTCTGTCAAGAGTAGAGTTGACCTGGATCTTAGCGACGTTGTTCTGTACCTTGAAGGCTACCTGTTGCCGATATAAAATACTAGTGAGTTATTAAGATGAACTAAAACAACAAAGGCAAACAAAAACACAACGCTCGGAATAACTATGTAATGGGAACAAGAGAGAGAGAGAGAGAGTGAGCGTGTCAAAAAACATGCCGACACTAACGGAAAGACAGACGGACAGGCATAGAGACAGACAAAAGGATAAAGACAGAGAAAGAATGGCCAGGATAGGGAGAAAGCGACAGCCGCACCTGTAGCTCTGCAACATCCAGGGGCTCTTGGTTGGGCCCAAACCCTAGACTCTCATCCCACACCACGTCATACAGCAGCGCACTGTTTACGTCACTATCCTTCGCCCACAGTGACGTCAGAGCCCGCCCGGAGTCACTTCCTCTCATTCCGTTACTCTCATTCACGCGAACGATCAGAGAATCTGGTTCGAACGTGGGAATGACGTCATTGACATCAATGACGTTGACGGTGACGTAGGTGGTGGCAGTTAAAGCAGGGGAGCCACCGTCAATGGCGTTGATGGTAAGGTTGTAAAAAGGTATTGTGTCACTGTCTAGCTTTCCTGCTCGACTGATAAGACCACTGCTACTGTCCACTTTGAACTTGTCGTTTCCTCCGCCAGCCATGACGTAGAACACGTTGTTGTTGGGGGCTTTGCCGTCACCGTCTGTGGCTGACACCGTCACCAGAGAAGCTCCTGCAAATAAAGTATTTGAATTGACCATGACATGCAATACATCGACAATTTGTATGAAGCAAACCGCATGCACACTCACACACACGCGCGCACACACAAACACACATACACACACACATACACGCACGCACACATACACGCACACACACACACACACACACACACACACACACACACACACACACACACACACACACACACACACACACACACACACACACACACGTATATAAAAGGTCATCACATTACGAGAACGAAACAAGACGATATCCTTGAAGTATACAACAGACGGGCAACCTTCCTGCATGGACATTTCATTTCAGGGAACCCACATCAAACGACGCAGTCTCTGGGATTTCGATTGATAAGTGTAACCCATATACTTAATATACGTGCCTAGGTGTGTTACGTGTACAAAGGAAAAATCTGCCGTTTATTTTTTTCATAAAAGTATACTCACCTTCCAACGCATCTTCAGATATATTCCGATGATACATTTGCGAAAACGATGGTGTGTTATCGTTTTGGTCCTGCAAATAAAATACGGACACCCTTTTCATGATAACCCTCGGGGAAACAAAGGCTACGTAGCAGCATCTTTAATCAATCAATCAATCAATGAGTCTTATATCGCGCATATTCCGTGGGTACAGTTCTAGGCGCTCTGCAGTGATGCCGTGTGAGATGAAATTTTATACGGCCAGTAGATTGCAGCCATTTCGGCGCATATATACCTTTCACGGCCTATTATTCCAAGTCACACGGGTATAGGTAGACAATTATTAACTGTGCCTAAGCAATTTTGCCAGGAAAGACCCTTTTGTCAATCGTGGGATCTTTAACGTGCACACCCAATGTAGTGTACACGGGGGGAGGTTCGGACACCGAAGAGAGTCTGCACACAAAGTTGACTCTGTGAAATAAATTTCCGCCGAATCTGGGATCGAACTCACGCTGACAGCGGCCAACTGAATACAAATCCAGCGCGCTACCGACTGAGCTATATCTTTACTAAATTGTTGCCTGACAATGATTGCGCTTTTTAATTGATATAATTCCACTTGCTTTGGTCTGTTCAGTAATATCTTTTTTGGGGATCAGGCTATATTCCTGGTACGTTTGCAGTAAAATAAAAAATAAAAAATTACTCTGACACTCTTAACCTCCAAAGCTTGCCGTGTATTCTTTGAAAAATGCACAAATTCTACAAGTACCTGGGTGGTTTTATAGAGTTCCACCTGTGAAATGAACTAAATCATCTATACTGTTTCAATGCATAAAGCAATGCAATGATCAAGCTTAGCATATCTTCACGTACCGCCACAGTCACCAGAAGGGACACGTTGGAACACATCGGAAGCTGCCCACGATCGCATGCCACGATGACAAGATGAACCACACCAATGGTAGTGTTGGGCAGAGATTCGTAATCCAGTCCAGATGATCCTCTCAGCCCTAGCCGTCCTGTGGTATTGTTGATGGTGAAGTTGTCGGCTAGCTCTGACGAAGGAGCGATGCTGAAGCCTATTTCTTTGTTGGCACCGTCATCCTTGTCTGTCGCCTGTAATTGTACAGTTGTGTCAGATAATAGGTGTTTGTTTCTTTCCACACAAAAAAGGTACATAAGCAGTGTCGTTTCCAGGCTTCGGTTTTTTGTTATTGACGCTGACGTTTATAATACGACGCATTGATATGATCCCTGGCCCGTCGACTGTCCGATAGTTATGACATGAGCAAGGTATTTGTATCCTCAATTTGATCAAGCCGGGACATTTGGACTTATACATATTTCAAATCAAGGTACAACTGACCTTTTTGTCTTTTGAGGCTAGGAACAAGACTGCACAAGTGTAAAGGACAAATTGTTTTTGAACAAAGACTGGCTTTACTTCTGTACATGTCCTCCTCGCTGATACACTTGAATGTGTAAGGAATACGGGGCATTAATTACTGTCGAGAAAGCTTCGCAAAATGTCTTTTAGATTTTGTGTATATTTTCCGTATATAGGAATTGACGTGACACAAGGACAACAGTTAATCAGACACAGAAATATACCCTAGGCACACGTAGGGATTCCCTGGTATTTGAACTCTGAACAAAATGACAATGGTGAGTATAAGACAACGTGCAAACAAATACTACATTTTAAATTGATGCAAGCAAACAATCAAATCAACAAACATTCACTTACTTTGAACACACACACACACACACACACACACACACACACACACACACACACACACCAACACATCAACACACACACACACACACACACATATATACACACACATATATACACACACACACACACACACACACACACACACACACACACTCCCCTGTTACCTCAACCGCAACTTCTGTCCCAAAGGCAGCATCGTTCTCTCTAATGAAGGCTTGATATTCGGGCCTAACGAACTCAGGTCTGTTGTCATTGATGTCCAGTAGCGTGATGGTTAGTGACGCAGTGTCCTGCAAACCCCCAGGGTCAGTGGCCTCCACAATCAGTTCGTAATGTTTACGTGTCTCGTAGTCCAGTCCCGTTGGTCTGCTGTTAACAACTGTCACTTCTCCGGTGACGTTGTGGATAACAAACCTGGCAAAGGTTTACAAGTAAATAGTTTGATACATTGAATCATGTTATATTGTTAAATGGCGTTGGGAATTCCAAAAGAATTTCTTTTTTTAGTGGGAATCTGAATTCGAGGCTTGTCGAATACTATTGCTTTACAAGTTGCACACCTACTAGCGTTTAGATGTCGCTGCGCCTGTGGCAAAAAAGCTATAGTATTTTTGTCAGCTTTTCGTTTCAATTTCACGTTAAACTGTTGTTATTGTTATGGCATATATCATGTTAGGCAATGGTTTACAGTAATCCTAAGAGATTAGATCGGGCACAAAGTATTTCCCTGTCGCAGACAAATGTAACCAGTGCACAACCGTGACCTAAGAAACCTCACTACAAAGGGTCGTTCGTTGGCTTAGGGGTCTCCATTGGTCTGTTAGGCAGAGGTTATGTCATTTACATTAGTTAAGCAATGTAGTCGTATCTGTGTTTAGGAAAGGGAATTGAGGATACAAGCAATTTGTCTTTTTTTTTGTCTCAGAGCTCTTACAAAGAAAACCCCGAAAACGTCTTCCCTGTTCAATTTTCATGACTGCTTAAATGAAAGAAAAATTGAAGGTACATGTCGACACTGTAACAAACGGGAAGCGCGTTAAACGAATGGTTAAGCAATAACACCTGTCCTACCTTCCGTCTCCACCCTGCAAGCTGTAGGTTATGCTGTTAAACGGAGGTTTGTCTTTGTCGCTGGCCTGTAAAAGAAACACAGAAAATTAATGCAATGCATTCTGCTTCTAATATGTATAGCTTTGTCCTGAAAAAAACCCCGGGGTTTTCATGCGGGTTTGCAAGACGCGAAATACAGGGCGACAG
This sequence comes from Littorina saxatilis, assembly GCF_037325665.1. Lineage (NCBI taxonomy): Eukaryota > Metazoa > Mollusca > Gastropoda > Littorinimorpha > Littorinidae > Littorina > Littorina saxatilis. The sequence continues at coordinate 25,194,503 of NC_090246.1, forward strand.
ATAGTCTCAAAGGCGCTATTTTCATTAATGGTAAGCATGCACTTGTGCTAATTTTCACTTCAACCCTCAAAGAATGTTTCCCATTGAATGTAGACGACCGTACAGCACACCGAAGTAACAATTCTTACCTGAACTTTGATGACGCTAGTTCCAGGGGCAGTGTTCTCACGCATATTCTTAGGATACGAAGATGAATGGAACTTGGGAGGCTCGTCATTCAAGTTTGTAATCGATAGGTGTACGGTGGCCCTTTGTGCATTTGAAGCGTTAACGTATGGCGTTGCAACGACCTGTTAAAATAGAACAAAACCATAGAACATAAAGATCTCAATTACAGCACTATAATGCTTCATTACGCGTGCTGCTTTTGCCTAAACCTGGCACAAGTATGTATTGCTCCAGTCGTTGTACAATACCTAAAATGCCTCTTTTTCAATTTTACTTATCCAGACCCTGTAAGGCGCTTTTTCGGGTACATGGCATACTTTTTGGACCGCGTACTTTCGAATGTGGGTACCCTAGACGTTGTCACGTAACCCATGTGAGAGAAATCCAAAATCCAAAAAGTGCCAAGTAGCTTAATAAAGCGCCTTTTAGAAAATACAATTTTTAAATGGAATTAGCAGGGAATGATTTTTGTTGTTAAGGTATTAAAAAAGAAGTGCAATATTCAAGCGTATTCGTCGCCGTCTCAGAATCATCATTATAAAGCTACTCTTCACTGATCTCATGGGAAAAGTAACCTTTAAGAAGCAATCAACTTACCATCATGTAGTAGCAAGACAACTGCACTGCAATTGCCCATTCATAATGCAAATATCGGCCTTATTTTGTCATGTCTTAGAAAGACATTCATATTTTTTTTAGACACAACAATATTAGTATTGCCTGTGATCACCACCTCGGAGACTATCCCAACTCTATCTGGACTTTCGCATGGAGTAAGAGCTTCCTTCCATTTGGACACATACCAACAACTTACAGGCTGGTGTGCTATGTTGTTTATTATCTTTAAAGACATGTGAGGCGCGTGTGAATGTTTTGTATTGTAATTTGTTGAACTTTCCATTCCTTAACCAATGATTTTATGAGTATACGGAGACTTGCATAAACTCACATCGAAGTCCATAGCTTCCACCTTCTCAAAGTCAAAACAAGTCAGGTTGCTGACTTGCATGACAACACTGGCCTGTGCTCTGGCCGCCGTGGGTATCACTCTTAAGCAGTCTGTGTACTGTGACAGTGTAAGGTTGAATCGACTGTTGGCATCCTGTGCAAGAAAGAAACAAGTCACGTAAGGCGAAATTACTACATTTAGTCAAGCTGTGGAACTCACAGAATGAAATTGAACGCATTGCATTTTTTCACAATGACCGTAGTCCGCCGCTTGTGCAAAACGGAGTGAAACTGACGAGCCTGTTTAGCGCGGTAGTGGTTTCGCTGTGCTGCATAGCACGCTTTTCTGTGCCTCTCTTCGTTTTAACTTTCTGAGCATGTTTTTAATCCAAACACATCATATCTATATTTTTTTTGGAATCAGGATCCGACAAGGAATAAGATGAAATTGTTTTTAAATCGATGTCGGAAATTTAATTTTGATCATAATTTTTATATTTTTAATTTTCAGAGATTGTTTTTAATCCAAATATAACATATTTATATGTTTTTGGAATCAGGAAATGATGTAAAATAAGATTAACGTAAATTTGGATCGTTTTATACACACACAAAAATGTATTACAATTTTCCGATTTTTAATGACCCAAGTCATTAATTAATTTTTCAGCCACCAAGCTGAAATGCAATACAGAAGTCCGGCCTTCGTCGAAGATTGCTTTACAAAAATTTCAATCAATTTGATTAAAAAATGAGGGTGTGACAGTTCCGCCTCAACTTTTACAAAAAGCCGGACATGACGTCATCAAAGACATTAATTTTATCGAAAAAATGAAAAAAAAACCTTCTGGGGATATCATACCTAGAAACACTCGCATACTTATGTATAAGAAAATCAGCTTTACCTTGTAAAATTTCATAAAGATCGGTCCAGTAGTTTACTCTGAATCGCTCTACACACACACAGACACACAGACACAGACACACACAGACACACACACACACACAGTACACACACACACACACACACACATACACCACGACCCTCGTCTCGATTCCCCCTCTATGTTAAAACATTTAGTCAAAACTTGA
>NC_090246.1:25196910-25336910 GCF_037325665.1 Littorina saxatilis
ATACGGCCAGTAGATTGCAGCCATGTCGGCGCATATTTACCTTTCACGGCCTTATTCCAAGTCACACGGGTATGGTAGACAATTATTAACTGTGCCTAAGCAATTTTGCCAGGAAAGACCCTTTTGTCAATCGTGGGATCTTTAACGTGCACACCCAATGTAGTATACACGGGGGGTGGTTCGGACACCGAAGAGAGTCTGCACACAAAGTTGACTCTGTGAAATAAATTTCCGCCGAACCTGGGATCGAACTCGCGCTGACAGCGGCCAACTGAATACAAATCCAGCGCGCTACCGACTGAGCTATATCCCCGCCCAGACAGACACAGACACACACACACACACACACACACACACACACACACACACACACACACACACACACACACACACACACACACACATAGACAGACACACATACACCACGACCCTCGTCTCGATTCCCCCTCTATGTTAAAACATTTAGTCAAAACTTGACTAAATGTAAAAAGCATGGTTATCATGTTTCAGTGAATACGGTATAAAGTTCCGCGAATTCACATCAGCAAAGATTCATCCAAGATGTATATTGTACATTCCCTGTACATGTCAGGGATTTAGCACTCACACATTCTAGTCGATGATGTGATTATACGTTACTTGTATTTTTGACCAACATAGAAATAACGTGTATGTATCGATCGATTCTGGTTAGAATTCCATTTATTTATTATGATTAAACGCACACAAACATGCACTGTTTTGAAGTCTCGACTGACCGCCTAGTCGGCCTCTGACGTCACATGGATCAAGGAAAGGAAATCGAGTGTTCATTCAATACATTTTTTTTTGGTGGTAGTGCGCATAATAAGACCCGCATACTTATGTATAAGAAAATCAGCTTTACCTTGTCATTGTCGGTCAGTGACATTTGCAGGTTGAGCTGCAATGGTGTTCCTTCAGGAGAATTCTCATCCACAATGGCGTTGAACATTGAATGGGAAAAAAAGGGTGGGCTGTCATCTATGTCCTGAACTTGAACAGTCAGTGTACCTAGAATAGACGTGCGTTAACATAATTATAAACAAGCTGATTAAAAAATAAAACAGTAGTAACAAGAGACGCATACGTTTTATTAGAAGATGCACATCTTCTGCGGGCTGAATGTACCATGCTGCGAAACATGACACATACACACAATATATTATAGATATAAACGTACTGGTTACTGGTGTGTTTTTTGTGTGCTTTTTTCTTTTTATTTGTATGTATGCACTTAATGTAGCCATCACTGCTGAACTGAAAATGTAAAGGAGTTAGTTTTTATTAGGTTAAGAGAGATATGATAAACGCGAATTGAGCACTTAAAATTAAGGTAACAGCAGCAAGGGAGAGATAGGCAAATCTAGTCTCCTGGCAACTGAGAGAATAAGAAGCGCTGTCAATAACAAAAAGGGTGTAGGAAAGCAAATCTAGAACGAACCAGTGGCGTTTTGGCCTTGTGTTTGTGCGTGCAAGTCCTCAACAAAGATAATAAGAGTTGCTGTGTCCAAAGCCTCCCTGTCCAGTCTACGGTTCACGGTGACAGCGCCGGTGGTGTTGTCAATCGCAAAAGCCTCCTAAGAAATAAAACACATAAACAAACATATATTAGAGACTATGTCAAAGGTTGCGATGTAAGCTTTGGAATGCAGATACGCAAACGTCTTTATTTTATCTCCCTCACTTCCACTAAGAGAGAGAGTGAGAAAGAGAGAGAGAGAGAGAGAGAGAGAGAGAGAGAGAGAGAGAGAGAGAGAGAGAGAGAGAGAGAGAGAGAGACTGACTGACTATTAGGGTTTAACGTCCTCTTAGACCAACTGGTCTATATTGGGACAGGTATTGGTAATACGTTGAAGATATGGTGTGATACTTTGATTCGAACAAGCCCGCTGTGGCTGTCTTCTTCGACACACCAGCATTGGGTTTGTCTTGTCAAAGTATCGAAATACGATCATGATAATCGGAGACGAGAGATGATGCATGCGTGTCTTCGTGTTTTCCAAGCCCTGAGACGTTCGCTGTGAACGTGGGATCTTTTTCGTGCGCATGTGTGCACACGGGGGTGTTCGGACACCGAAGAGAGTCTGCACAAAGTTGACTCCGAGAAATAAATCTCTCGCCGAACGTGAGGATCGAACCCACGCTGATAGCGACCAACTGGCTACAAAGCCAGCGCGCTACCAACTGAGCTACGTCCCCGCCCCAGAGAGAGAGAGAGAGAGAGAGAGAGAGAGAAAGAGAGAGAGAGAGAAAAAGAGAGCAAGAGAGAGAAAGAAAGAGACTGTGAGAGAGAATGAGTGAGAGAGATAGAAAGAGAGAGAGAAAGAGAGAGAGAGAGAGTGTGTGTGTGTGTTTGTGTACGTGTGTGTTAGGGGGTATGGGTGTGTGTGTGTGTGTGTGTGTGTGTGTGCGTGTGTGTGTGTGTTTGTGTGTGTATGTGTGTGTGTGTTATGGGGTATGGGTGTGTGTTTGTGTGTGAGTGTGTGTCTGTGTGCGAGCAGGCTTGCGTGTGTATGTTTGTTTTAACTGGTTTGTGTCTGTGGTTTTTTTTGTCAGTGTATACAGAGTCATTAGTGCCAGTAGCCGCCAAAAAGACTGAAGTATTTTAGTCTGGCAATTCTTACCAGTTTTGCAAATCATTTCGCCTACGAAATACGTGAAATGATCGATGAATTCAAATGCTCCAAGTACACCTACACATGAACTTGCAGTACTGACCTGTAAAACCCCGACGTTCACTTTGGTTTGGTCGCCATTGAACCCTTCAGACTTGTCCCAGAGAATTCTGTAGCTCAGCAGAGCGTCCTCATCCCCGTCATGTGCAGTGAAATTATACACCAGCGAACCAGGGATCAGTTCCTCCTTACGCGTCACAGTGACGTCATTTGATGGAAACTTTGGCGCATCATCATTGACGTTGGTGACGTCAACGCTGACGGTGACGCTAGCGGTTCTTGACGGGGATCCTCTGTCGACAGCCAGCACTACCAACGAGTAGGCCGAAGTTCTTTCCCTGTCCAGTGGACTGACGGTGCTGATAACACCAGATGTGCTGTTGATTCTGAACTGGTCGTTTCCTCCGCTGGATACAAGGTAGAAGACTTCGTTGTTCGGGGCACTGCCGTCTCTGTCTGTTGCGCTGACAGACGTAACCTCGGTCCCTGTAAAGCACAGGTGTTCAAATCCATGATTAGCAGAAAGCATGTATAGTCCTGTAATTAGTAATTTAAATAACATACCTATCCGGATGCATCTTACTTTCTTTTGTGAATGCTTGTTGTTGTTGTTGCTGTGGTGGTCCGGTTACATTTTTGTAATGGTTTGTTGTTGTTGTTGTTGTTGTTGTTGTGGTGGTAGTCCGGTTACATGTTTGTAATGGTTTGTTGTTGTTGTTGTTTGTGTTGTTGTTGTTGTTGTTGCTGTTGTTATTGATGTTGTTTTGACGCTGCTGTTCTTTTGTTTGTCTTCTTCTATCTAAATACGTTCTTGTAGTTTATGTATAATACAGCATGCTACTAAAAATGTAGCTTGCCCTGCTTACATATCTTTACCTTCTTCGTTTTCAGCCACACTTCCCGCGAAATTTGGCGCAGTGAATTCGGGAGTAAAATCATTCGCATCCTGGCAAAGAAAATGAAAAAGCACAGCACGTGTCATTGAAGAGAGTCTGGTATGATAGCGTCAAAGTGCTGGTTCTCAATGTCTATTCGGTAATGTTAAGGCTGGTGAACTTAACGAATTCACGAAATACTGTTTCATAATAGGAAGCCTATTAACAGCCAGAGAGAATGAAATATTTCAGTAAAGACTTCATCAGTAAGTATCCAGCATTCTCAGTTCGTATACCTTAAGTGAAACAACCGTCTTGGAAAAACTGCGGGTGCTGTTTGCTGTTATCTGTGACCCTCCACCACGGAATGAGTCGCATGTGCATAGTTTATGGATAACGTGTAGTTGGGAAGTTAAGAGTAGAAATAATTAGTATTTAGTGTAGGAGGAGGGTTGGGGGTGGGTAGGGAGGGGGTGGGTATGGTTTACTTTGAGCAGGTCGGTTTCAGTTTTAATAAACAATTCTAGAGAATTGTGTATCTTATATTTGAGTCTTTCGTGTTTTAGACATTGATGCATTTAATAGTTTTAACGAGTTGCCTTTTGTTTTATCATTCTGGTGTTTATCTAGATGTGCTGTGTATCTTATAAGAAGTTCTTAAAAGTTCGAAGTTATTTTTAGCATATAGGTTTTTATGGTCTTAACAGTTAAACATGTATTACGTTATCATTAAGATTCATGCTTTGTTAGCACTAAGCAGTTGTTTTAATCAGTCTGGTTTTCTCTTGTTTTCATTTTATGAACATTCTAAATGTTAGACTAACTTATTGTCTTGTACAGAATAACAACTGTGTGAATGGTGCTATACTGAATGAAAGAGTGTGACATGAAGTTCTTGTACATCATTGTAAAGAGTGTGAATGACGTTTTTAGTTTAGATGTCAAGCGCTTAGAGCAAGCCTTTTTAACGAAAGTTTTTGATTTAGCGCTATATAAATGTTCTTCTTCTTATTATTATTATGTCACCTCGCGCGGTTCTGCGCTAGGCTTAATATAGTCCAGGGGGTGTCTTATAACAGTGTGAGGATCACCTTAGTCACAGGCTTATAACTCAAACAGTTTTCGCTCTTTTCTAAAAACGGGTTTCACCACTAGATAGAGCATTAAAAGCTCTCTAAGACAATGTAAAAATATAACAAGAAGAGCAAACGCTCAATCGAGTCACTTTCGCAGTTCTGAATATTATATGAGGCATCAGATGGACAGGAAGAAATTGCTATTCACAACACAATGCATACCTGAAGAATGAGATTGCATGGATCGAGCAACAAAATATTTACCTTGGCATTAATGAGCTGTGTCACTTTTATAGTTTACGAGAAAAGCCCAACGTTAAGTTGTGTGTTGACGAACAGGAAAGGCTAGTTATCTCCCCTGTGTTTCCGATAACGTTTGTAAAAAGCTACAGATGTAAATAATTTGATGTAAAGAATAATCCTATAAAGTTTGAATCAAATCCGATGAATAGTTTCAGAGATATGATATTTCAATTTTTTTCCTTCAAGACATACCTGTGACCTTGAAAAAGGTCAAAGGTCACCAAAGCAGACGTCAAAGTGTAGAGGTCACTGGGAGTCACGTTCACATAAAATTTGAGCCCGGTCACTTTTATAGTTTCCGAGAAAAGCCCAACGTTAAGTTGTGTGTTGCCGAACAGAAAAGGCTAGTTATCTCCCTTGTTTTTCTGATAACGTTCGTAAAAGGCTACAGATGTAAATACTTTGATGTAAAGAATAATCCTACAAAGTTTCAATCACATCCGATGAACTTTGTCAAAGATATAAAATGTCTAATTTTTCCTTTGACGCTGACCTGTGACCTTGAAAAAGGTCAAAGGTCAACGAAACCATCGTTAAAGTGTAGAGGTCATTGGAGGTCACGACTAAACAAAATATGAGCCCGATCGCTTTGATAGTTTCCGAGAAAAGTCCAACGTTAAGGTGGTGTCTACGGACGGCCGGCCGGACGGCCGGCCGGACAGACTAACACTGACCGATTACATAGAGTCACTTTTTCTCAAGTGACTCAAAAATCATGCAAAGGTGACATGCGACTCATTCCGTGGTGGAGGGTCACATTTGTGCTTCTTTGCTATCCAACAGAATGTTACCACAGAAGTGTAACTAGCAATAGAATATACATGGCAAAAAATAAAGATTGCGTTAACCGGAAATATCCTGCATATGACCGAACAAATCTTAAAACTACGGGATGTAAAACTGTCAAAAGGTCATATTTGCATTTCATTTGCCCTCTGTTTTTTTAAGAATAGGTTTAAATGGTTGGATCGAAAGAGTGACAAGCTCTTGTTATGCAAAGAATTGCAAAGAATTTCTATTTTGATAATGGCTAGCGCGGGCCATTAAACATCGCCGTGAATACCTGAACCGTGACAGTGACGTTGACAGAACCAGTCAGCTGAGGCGATCCACGATCAGTAGCCAACAACACGAGAGTGATGACTCCTTCTGCTGCAGGGTTCAGTGCTTCAAAGTCCAAGGGCGACTCCAGCTGTAGAACTCCCGTAGTTTCGTTGACAGTGAAATTAGCGGCCCATTTGGAAGAAAGTAGAATACTGTAGTGCACCTCACTGTTTCCATCTGGGCCATCGGCGTCGCTCGCCTGTGGATAAAAGAAGAAACCTGATTAAAAGTCAAAATCATCGCTGGTTTTAAAATCCCTCACATTATCTTGTAAGCATGAAACAAATGGAATAATAGGGTGGATTGCGTTTTTTCTTCGCATTATCTTGCTCTTGACTATGGCAGGGCGCCTGTCAAGGGCACATAAGCCAACTATACCCATTCCAAAAAAGTTTGTTGTCATCGACTAAAATAGTCAGCTGTTAAGATGCGTTTAAACATAAACAAATCGGGTACTCTTAATTATGACATTATGGTATGAACTTGTATTCTTTTGAAATATACGCAAGGTGCTCAAACAGCCTCGTGGTAACAAAATCATGTTAAACACATGCTCGGATGTAACACATTGAATACATGGTTGAGTTTGTTTGTCTGTGTGTGTGCGTGTATGTGTGTGTGTGTGTGTGTGCGTGCGTGTGTATGTGTGTGTATGTGTGTGTGCGTGCGTGTGCATGTGTGTGTAGGCTTATGTGTGTGTATACCTGCGTGCGTGCGTGCGTGTGTGTCTCGCTGTGTGTGCTTTCTTTAACGGACATCTTCATACCATAGCTGATAAAAAAAAAGTGAGCAATAAAGCAGTTACATGGTTAAGCTTTTAAATTTATCACACATAAACATCTATTTTTACCTGGACAGTTACGCCTCGGTCGAAGTCATTACTGTTCTCTCGGACAAACGCCTGATACTCAGGTCTAAGAAACTGAGGTTTGTTATCGTTGACGTCCAGAAGAGTGATGTTCAGTGGAACAGAGTCACGGAAACCCCCTGTGTCCGTAGCCTCAACGGTCAGCTTGTACTCTTTGCGTACTTCAAAGTCGAGTTCTTTCTTGGCCACCATTACCTCTCCACTTGTGTTGTTAATGGAGAATCTGCACACAAAAACGTGCGCATTCAATGTACTAAGTCAGGCATAGACTTAGTAAATCACTTACCTAAATGTCTCTCGCATCATTCCCTCTTCGCCCCAGAAGCCCATAGTGATAACTGAAAAACGATGATTGTACTGATCGACATTGCTGGTGTTTCGTTTACCGGTCGTACCAATGTTGATACCTCTCGAAGATTTTGCTCGTCTTAATTAATTGTTTCCACTACGCCGTTCTCTCTACTCCTGCACAGCCTACCTTTGATGTCACATAATGCTATAACCATATTTGGAAATGCCTTGTGTTTGGACAAAGTCTTCTTTGTTCTCCCCAAAACATTAGTGAGCGCGCCCTGGAGTTTTTAGGCGCGAAGTAGTCCAACATTTACGGTACTTGTAATGCAGTAATACTTACACCTCGTCTCCACCTTGAAGTGAGTATGTGAAGGCATTATACGGCGGCCGGTCTAAGTCTCGTGCCTTAAACAAAAAACATAGCCAAATATAAAGACTCCGATCTCTGCATGTCCAAAAATATCATGTCGGTAGTGGTGCTTTTAATGATAGCAAACATATTACAATAAATAATATAATTTACGTGAAGGTTTCGCCGAACAAGACTTACAGCACATAATAATACATTATTAGGATTATCATTCATTGACAATCGAAATGGTGTTCCACGATCTGGTTTCAAAATGCAGAATGGCATACAAAAGGGCATGTATATGTATGTATATCAACACATCAAACAACATACCACGACACAACGTATAAAAACGTCAACATTTAATAACGACGAACAACATTTTCAGAAATCTTGATTGGAAATGTCATCGCGCAAATTAAGGCTAAAACACACAGTGACGTCAATTTATCTTCATATTATTATTATTATTATTATAATGTACCGAAACAAGCTAGTCTCTCTATCTGTCGGTCCCTCTGTCTCTGTCTCTTTCTGTCGGTCTGTCGGTCTATCTTTACAGTTACAATTGCAGGTGAGAAAAACAAGTTAAAATACACTTTTATGCTAAAAATGTTTTACCTGTACTCTGATGACGCTTGTGCCAACGTTCAAGCTTTCGTATACATGTTTGCTGTAGGCTTGCAAGGCAAAATAAGGTGAAACATCGTTCACGTTGATGATGAGCAAGTCAACAGAAGCGTTCCTGACAAAGCGGCCGTTTCCACGTCCAGTAGCTACCACCTGACAGAGAAAATGAGCATTAAAGTAGTATTCGTTTTATTTTCAAAAAGGAAAATAACGCTTATAATTATTTTGAAAAAAAGCCGAGTCGGCAGACGATGTCTCGGTAGGGGAAACGTTATGGGATACAATTTCATGAATGACATTACCCGGCCAAAATAAGTGTGTGTGTGTGTCGGGGGCATACAGAACAGCTTAAACACCTCGACAACCATCCCCACCTTAAGGTAAGTACGAGTAGTACATAAATGCATAACATTCAAATAAAAATAAAAAATCCAAGGTAAATGCAAACACCGTTCACGTTTCCTTGCTCTACTGTCATTTGGATACAAATCATATTCCTTTAAAAAAAAAACACGTTGACATCTTTAAGTGCACATTTATAGTTCAACGTAAAATAAAGCTATCACATAAACGCTCAATAATACCTCAAAGTTCATGCTTGTCGTCTTCTCGTAGTCGAAGCAGGATACATTAGTAACTCTGATTAAAACCGTGGCCTCTGCCCTGGCGCTGGAAGGTAGCACCTCTAGACAATGGTTGTATTTCGACAAAGTCAGATTGAAGGCGCTGTTTTCATCCTGTGCAGAAGAGAAACAATTTTTCCAAAGAAATCTAACTTGAAGATCGAGACTCTTTAAATACCAAGAAGAAAATGAAAAAGGTGCAAGTGAGAGAAACAGAAAGAGAGACAGAGACAGAGACAGACAGGCAGACATACGGAGACAGTGAGAAACAGAGAGAGAAGGAGATAGAGGGACAGAGAGAGAGGGACCGAGAGAGAGATAGAAAGAGAGAGAAACAACAACAAAGAAAGAGAGAGAGAGAAAGAGAAAGAGAGAGAGAGAGAGAGAGAGAGAGAGAGAGAGAGAGAGAGAGAGAGAGAGAGAATTGAATTGAATTGAACTTTATTTAACAAGGATTAAGATTTAAGGCTACGCCTTTTAAAGAGAGAGAGAGAGAGAGAGAGAGAGAGAGAGAGAGAGAGAGAGAGAGAGAGAGAGAGAGAGAGAGAGCGAGCGAGAGAGCGAGAGACACAAAAACAAAAGAGACCCTTGACAGTTTAAGTATAATATTTTGTATCACAATGTCATGCTTTTCCAAGGATCTCCAAGCAAGCTATCACATATCTTTACAAATATACTTTACAAGTTTAACATCGTGGTTGAGTTCCGTGAATGTCATCACACTATTTAACAAACGTCTAACTGTCAACAACAACACGGAATCAGGTTGTACAAAGAAGTCCTCAGAACCACGACATATCGAACTTGTTTGAATGGTATCTTGTTGTTCTTCTCGTTTACCATGGGACATAATGTTTGAGAACTACTAGTTCATTGAACTGAATAAAATTAAGTTAGTGTAAATGCTAGATTTGTCTGACCTTGTCAATGTCTGTGACAGTCATTGCAGCGTTGAGTTCCACTGGCGTTCCAAGAGGAGAGTTCTCAGTGATGCCAGCGGTAAAACTGTTGGTAGAAAAGGTGGGTGGATTGTCGTCTGCGTCCAGCACCATGATGTTGATGGTACCTAGGAAAAACCAGATGAACAGCTTGAAAACAGATTGTTTCTATATAATGAAGTAAATGTTGACATTTAACGTCGACACAGGTTTCAAAACCTACTTCCATATATAGTTTTCCACGCCTATCTAAGGTCTAAACTGTTAATTAACACCCACAAAGAAACAGTTTAAAGACAGACGTAAACTCAGAGTTTTGGCATTGACATTAACTCTTTCTGTGCAAAGGCTGTCTTCTTTTGCCCTATGAACAGGCCAATAATTATATATAAGAACTATGGCTAACATTATTTGACATGCCGACATGTTTTGATATATTTACTGGCACTACTACTAAACATAAAAGAGAAAAATAATGTTAAAATTGAAAGGGATGTAACCGAGTGCCGAAACACTACGATCACCTCGGGAGGCGAAGTGCAATCAAACAGGATTGAAAATGTTAGGGCCAATTTCTTAGCCCTATAAAAAACTGTTTTGCAAACCCGAAGGTTTCCATGAACATACAGACAATCGGAAACCACCAGACCCCATCACAAACAGAATTCCACAAGCCAGAGGTGTTGACTTAAAGGCCAACAACTCGGGTGCAGAGTCTGCTGTGAAAGGAGCGGTAGCCTCCCCTGTCACAGGAAAATCAGGAGCATGATTTTCCTCGTGTACATTGTAATTTACCTGTTGCACTCTGTGGCTTTGCAGCAGGAGCATTTGAATCATGCACGACTATGACAAGTTTTGCAGATTCCAGTACCTCTCTGTCCAGATCTCTTCCTGGTGCCACTATGATCATTCCATTGGTGCCGTTTATCATGAACGTAGTCTGCAAGACAAGTTTCACAGTGAAACAGTTTACTGTGGTTCGCGCTGTCATTATTATTAAACACAATTACGCTTACATGGAGATTGAATTATCAGGAGGCTAACAAGCCGTGAACACACTACAATTGTCACCTCGTCTTTCTGTCAACCCTTTTTTTCTCCTTCTCTGTTTGTCTGTCTCTCTGTATATGGCTGCCAGATTGCGATAGATTGAGAGAGAAAGAGAGAGAGAGATTGAGAAAGAAAGAGAGAGAGAGAGAGAGAGAGAGAGAGAGAGAGAGAGAGAGAGAGAGAGAGAGAGAGAGAGAGAGAGAGAGAGAGAGAGAGAGAGAGAGAGAGAGAGAGAGAGAGAGAAGTACAGGCAGATAGAAAGACAGACACAAAGAAAAACAGACAAACTGACAGCAAACTTAAGTCAGCATTGCAGTCAGCATTGCAGCCAGCCAGCCAGCCAGCCAGAGAGAGAGAGAGAGAGAGAGAGAGAGAGAGAGAGAGAGAGAGAGAGAGAGAGAGAGAGAGAGAGACAGAGAGAGACAGAGAGAGAGACAGAGACAGAGACAGAGAGACAGAGAAACTTGTGATACTTTAATAGTTTATTGTCACCAGCTTTAACAGCCCTGTATCTTATTCGTCTTCTTCTTCGTTCATGGGACCTTGTTACTTAAAGGCACAGTAAGCCTCCCGTAAACCATCACAGAGCTCCCCGAGCGTCTACACACAGTACAAGCACACTTCCATTTGAACGCTCACCGAACGGGAACATCCTGGCTGCTTTCTGTCGAGCGTGAGAAATTTTGAAAGAATTTATTTTCGTGGACTTGCTCCTCTACAACAATGGGGCCTCGTTTTGGTGCTGGACGGCTGTTATGAATATTCAATACCGGAAATCACGCCCGGACAATAAGCCTCCCGTAAACCATCACAGATACTGTCAGGCTTTTACACACAGTACAAACACACTTCCATTTGAACGCTCACCAAACGGGAACATCCTAGGTGCCCTACGTAAAGAGCGAGCAATGTTTAAAGAATTAATTTTGCAGATTGTCTCGAACACTTTTTGGACCCATCCTGAACTCAGGTCAAAAATGAGTTACTTCCCTTCGGGTCTCATTCTATCGATGTAAACTGGCCATAGCCGTGGATCGATGATTATCAGAATGTGTTTGGACCGTGGTGCGTTTTTGCGACAGACCTATCTTTTAAAATCTTAATAATAAATTGACAGCTTGTTACACAAACATTCTTCAATCATAAAAGAATTCTTTTTTCATCAAGACAAGATCAGTACAATTCGAAGTTGTGAAAGTTTGAAAAAAGAAAAGCCCGGAAGCAGGGTCACGCAAGTGTTCGTAGCAGACGACGGTTTATGCATATCGCCGTTCCTCTCAACAGTCAAAAGCCATCGCTAGAGTTCTTGTGAACCACAGCCGTTTGTTTCGTGCATAAAAACGTGCTATTGTAGATAAGCTCACATCGAGTCGCATTCAAATGACTAACTGATGACTACATTGTGAAAAAGGGGGTCCGTCGCGATATAACCTTGAACGGTTGAAAACGACGTTAAACACCAAATAAAGAAAGTGAAAAAGGGAAACTGGATCACACGGGTTCACGATGGCTCAGGGGTAAGATAAACCACGCAAAAAAATTCTTTGAAAATGTTTCGCTCTTTACGGAGGGCACCTAGGATGTTCTCAATTTTTTTGTTTGTTTGCTTAACGCCCAGCCGACCACTGACGAAGGGCCATATCAGGGCGGTGCTGCTTTGACATATAACGTGCGCCACACACAAGACAGAAGTCGCAGCACAAGCTTCATGTCTCACCCAGTCACATTATTCTGACACCGGACCAACCAGTCCTAGCACAAACCCCATAATGCCAGACGCCAGGCGGAGCAGCCACTAGATTGCCAATTTTAAAGTCTTAGGTATGACCCGGCCGGGGTTCGAACCCACGACCTCCCGATCACGGGGCGGACGCCTTACCACTAGGCCAACCGTGCCGGTGATGTTCTCAATCGGTGAGTGTTTAAATGAAAGGGTGTTTGTACTGTGTGTAAAAGCCTGACCGTATCTGTAATGGTTTACGGGAGGCTTACTGTGCCTTTAAACTACCAACCTTCAGTAGGTTCTCGGACACAGGCTGACTCGCACTGCCGTACCCACTAGAGTTGTGCCAGGCAATGTTATACAGCAGATGCGCGTCTTCGTCTTTATCGACAGCTGCTAATCTTGCCCCAGGAATAGCGCGCCCACGCCCAAGATTCTCCAGGACAGACACAGAAATCTGAGACGGAGTGAACTCAGGTGTGAAATCGTTGATGTTGTCGACGGTTATGCTGACAGTCGTGGTAGCGGTCAGAGCCGGCGACCCTCTGTCAACGGCTAGAACGGTCAGATTGTAGCCTGAGCTTTGCTCTCTGTCCAGTCCAGATACTGTGGTGATCACTCCCGAGGTGCTGTTGATCTGAAACTTGTCGTTGCCACCGCTGGAGATGAGGTAGAAGACGTCGTTGTTTGGCGAACTGCGGTCACCGTCCGTGGCGTGTACATGGGCAACGCTGATACCTGGGGTGTATGTGGAAGATCGAAACACTCATGAATGGCAAAACATAGTAACATGTTCCTGACAAGTTATATTTACATGAATGCACCTTCTCATTAGACAAGGTTTTACTTCATGGACAAGCCCACCAAGGCCTCAAGATGCAGAAAGTACGGTGCGTTATACCATAATGAATATATATGCCGAGGTCCCCACAAGGCAGACATACGTAACCTCTCCTTGACGAGTTATATTTTGAAAAAATAAATCTGAAGGAGCGCTAGGAATTAGTTAGTCTTCTTGGTGAAATGAAGTCTTCATGAGGATTTATCAATCAAAGTTCAGGTAAAGTCAGTTAGGGTCATATTATTCTGTGAGGTTAACCTCATGGAAATTCGGGTAGCTTTCTACATCGGGAAAGCTAGCTGCAATACAGTGCGGCCTTATCCATTTTTTCTCACTCCTTTTGCTGAATGTGTGTGTTCTTATTTGGGACTTTTTCAAAAAATGCATAAAAAACCTGTCTTTTGACTTTAAAGTTTTATAAATTCAAAAGTGTTCATCCTACTTATCTAAAAATTGGAAGTGCTTAAGTTCAATGTCCTCCGGACCTTAAAGTATACTCATTTGCCCGTTTTATTGTATTTTTCTGTTAATTATAGTAAGTTATCATGTGTAAGGGGGGGGGGGTCAAAATGCATGTCCCTTCGACATTAGCAAAATTTCACACCTCTGTAAAACGCACAGACAATTTTTTTTATCATTTTGTTTGTTGGTTTATGTTTATCCCGTCATTATCTCAAGATAACAAAAACAAAATATCGATACAATCAGTAGTTTTGTTCTCCCAATTTTTTAAAAGTAAAAATTGCATGTCCAAGAGGTTTTGGTCCTTGCAGTTACCAGGAACCAAAATACGCAATAAAAACGGAATGCTCCCTGCTTTTCAAATGTGGTTTTCTTTACAAAAGAGTTCCAAGACGCGGAAAGCTGTGTGCAATCGGGTGGGTACATTGGATCACTTTTAGGCAATGAAATATGATTTTCATCAGGTCAAGGTGAAGGATGTTTAGCTTAACAGTTATGTGCAGTTACTGGGGTTTTCCATTACACTAATTAACAAAAACATTTTGATTAATTTGCATTTTAATCGCCCATAGATTTACTTTCACATGGCGTCAAGGACGCCATGTTTTGTTGATGACAGGGAGTGATTATTATTTGAAAATAACGAATTCGTCTGTGCAGTTACTTTCTGTGCAGTTACCTGCCAGAGAAGTAACTGCATGGACCTATTTAGTAACTGCACTGAGACATCATGGTAACTGCACTGAAATGCTTGTAGATTGCATACCATTTTTATTCTATATTCTGTATTATGGACAGCCAATTATACAAAAGGGATGGAAAACCAACCAGCATAAATATAGGTATTATATAGAGTCTTATTCAAAATAAAGTAATTTACTTTACTCAGAAACTGCTACAAGTTTCCTGGTAACTGCACTGACGAGTCCGGTAACTGTACATATCTATTTTAGTAACTGCAGAGAATTTGTCAAAATATGTTATTTATTTATTTTACTTTTTTTTTCAAGTGACAAAAAATACACCCTTGTTGTTGTAAGGATACGGTGCCACATTATTATGGTGGTGATGTTCCAAGGGAAAAGACAGTGGTGAATCATATTTTTCAATAAAGGTTTTACAAAGACAGTGGCAATGAAGATTTTCAAAGACAGTGATGACTCATTGTATGTTCCAATGAAGGTTTCTAAATAGAGTGGTGAATTATTTTATGTTCTAAGTGAAAAGACACTTGATTTAATGTTAAAGAATCAGTTGTTCCATTTCATGTTTTTTTTACAACTGACTCAGTTAATTAAATACGCTAGACAAAATGGGCCTAAGAAAGAGCCTATACTTTTTTGTTATGTTTCCCCATTATCCTGCCACAGCCTTCCCCTCCCCTCCCTGCCACCACCATTCTCCTCAACTCCAATTTGGTTCAATAAAATCTTGTCGATTGAGCGTTAACTGTTGACTCGTATGTTTATCTTCATGTGGAAAAAATTATGCATAATATATGGTATGCTATTGGTTCTGTTTCACACAAGTACAACAATATAAAACAAGAAGGGCAAAGCCCATACGACTCACATGCTTGACCTTGACCTTTACATGACCTTGAACTTCAGGGTCAAGGTCAAATAACTAAACCTAGCAATGACATCATACACTAAGAACTGCTTTACACATTTTTCCTACCAAAATACATGTGACCTTGACCCAAGGTCATCCAAGGTCATGCAACACAAAGCTGTTAATTCAAGACATAGGAAGTACAATGGTGCTTATTGGCTCTTTCTACCATGAGATATGGTCACTTTTAGTGGTTCACTACCTTATTTTGGTCACAATTCATAAGGGTCAAAGTGACCTTGACCTTGATCATATGTGACCAAATGTGTCTCATGATGAAAGCATAACATGTGCCCCACATAATTTTTAAGTTTGAAACAGTTATCTTCCATAGTTCAGGGTCAAGGTCACTTCAAAATATGTATACAATCCAACTTTAAAGGACCCTTGCGACCTTGACCTTGAAGCAAGGTCAACCAAACTGGTGTCCAAAGATAGGGCTTACATTGCCCTGTATAGCATACATAGCTAAGGTAGCCATTCTCGATAACTTCAGAAAAAATGCGAAAATGTGAAAAATGGTCGTTTTTAAGACAACAATTACGGCCCCTGTGACCTTGAACTTGAATTGAGGTCAAGTTGCCGCACATGTTTTTTGAGATCTTGTAACCATACACCATCAGGCCACATCAGGTGTTGATAGACTTAATAGTGTCCAAGAAATATCCAACGTTAAAGTTTTCCGGACGGACGCCGGGACGGACGGACGGACGGACGACTCGGGTGAGTACATAGACTCACTTTTGCTTCGCATGTGAGTCAAAAATCGTTTTACATACCAGGCCAATTATCGAAAATATTTTACTGATATATAAAATTCATTTCCATAACAAAAATAACCCTTTGTTTTCTAGTAACACAGTGTCTTTTACTAGAAAATGTCTGTGCTGTTACCAGATGTCCATGCAGTTACCTATGATTGAAGAAAATGCAATTTAAAAAACAATCTGTTAAGTCAAGACCACAAAACAATATACAGTGCTTTGAAAACAGCAACAAATATAGTTAAGACATATAAAATGATAGTTTTAAACGTATGTCTGTGTTTTTTGCTCGAATGGGGTTGATGCGAAAACAAAGGGTCCGTGCAGTTACCGAATGTCCCTGTTGTTACCAAGCATAAAAGTAAAGCTATATTTAAAATAATTTATCAAATTCAGTCAATTGTGGTATAAGTTGAAAGGTTTCAACAACTTTCAAATGATCATATGTATATTTTGGCAGCAAACAGATCAGTTTGGACATTACTTCATTTACATGCATTTGATAATGACAATTTTGCACTATTACAATTTTGTTTTAATTTCGATTAAATAATTGCATTAATAATCATACATTTTGGTATCCATTCTTTAGCACTGGGTTTGAATAGCATTTGCTATATGAAAACTTGCCTTTTGGAAAACAATTATGTAGGAAAAATAAAACTTGTTCATAGTAACTGCACAGCCATTTTTATAAATGTAGTGGATAATTTTTTTTATTTTTAGATACATTTGCAGTTGTTATTAAGCTCGCAAATTTTGGCACAAGATAGACGAAAGGATGTTTAATAACTTTGCCTGATAAAATTTTGAAATTTTTGATGTTGGATATTTCCGTTTTGTCCGTCTGAAATCTATGCATTTTTTGAAAAAGTCCCATTTCCAAAAGCCTCAGACTTTTGATGTAATCTTGGTATCTTTATCGTGCAAATGCGTTCACGCGGGGTTGTTCGGACATCGAGAAGAGTCTTAGTCCTGGAAATACATCCCTCGCCAAACCCTGGATTTGAACCGACGCCGATAGTGTTAAAAACCAGCGCGCTACCGACTGAACCATCCCCGCTTAATGTTGTAACGTCCATTTTGTTCTAGACATAAACAGATTGAAAATCGGCTAGATAGTATATTTAGCAACGTTTCGTTTTCCATCTAAGCAAACATTTACTTACCAGAATTGCGGTTTTCTGAGACGTTTCCGTGGTAGTGCACATTGGGAAATACTGGAGGTTTGTCATTTTCATCCTGAAAAAAGCACAGTTTTGCAAAAATCGATGTTTATTACATAACGAACAATCACTATATTGGGGTACCGCTACATTGTATGACGTGGAAGAGTAATCACTCATTGAATATACAACACTCGTTCGGGTTAAATTCAAGTTATGAAATCTTCTAGTCATCTGGATTAAAGTACAAATAATTTAATAAAAACCCTAGCTGAGCCGATATGTTCTCCTTGTTGGAAATTGTCGAGCGATAACAGTTCCTTGAACCACATCATTGCCATTGTAGAGCGACCGATCATCTGTGGAATCGTTCCATCGGTAGAGGAATCTAACTCTAGGTATTCTTGCTAACCGTTAGAATTATACCGTCGAAATGCATAACACAAAAGGAATGCATTGCGACAAAACTCCTATCAGTACAAATACCTGAACCGTGACAGTGATGTTGACAGAACCAATCAGCTGAGGCGATCCACGATCAGTAGCCAACACCACGAGAGTGATTTCTCCTTCGGCTGCAGGGTTCAGTGCTTCGAAGTCCAAGGGCGACTCCAGATGTAGAACGCCCGTAGTTTCGTTGACAGTGAAATTAGCGGCCCATTTGGAAGAAAGTGGAATACTGTAGTGCACCTCACTGTTTCCCCCTGGGCCATCGGCGTCGCTTGCCTGTGGTTTAAAGAAGAAACTTGATCAAAGTAAAAATCACCGCTGGTTTTGAAATCCCTCACATTTTCTTGTAAGCATGAAACAAATAGAATAATACTTAAGGAGTTTTTGAACATAAACAAATCGGCTACTCTTATTATGACATTATCAAATGAACTTGTATTCTTTTGAAATATACGCAAGGTGCTCAAACAGCCTCGTGGTAACATAATGATATTAACCACATGCCCGGATGTAACACATTGAATACATGGTTGAGTTTGTTTCTGCGTGTGTGTACGTGTCTGTGTGAGTGTCTGTGTGAGTGTGCGTGCGTGCGTGCGTGCGTGTGCATGTGTGTGTATGTGTGTATGTGTGTGTATGCGTGCGTGCGTGCGTGTGCAGGGCTCCCCACGGAGGCCCGTTCTAGAGGGTCCCGGGACCCCCACTTTTAATGTTTAGAGGGTCCATGGACCCCCTATGCGGAGTTTTAGAGGGTCCCAAAAGTCCATGGTCCCCAAACTGCCTGTGGTCATATAACGCATTGTTATCGCTAATAGTGTGATACGAAGGGTCTTTTATCATCAGAATATTCGAAGAGGACACTTCAACTTAACCTTGTTAAATGTAACACACATAATCTTTTCCATATCGTTCCGGCGTGAAATTGGCATTTGTACTTGCACTATACTTGACCGACGACTACAGTCTGAAAAGAATACCTACGATACGCACGATAGCGGAAATGTAGTGCGTCCGGGGACGCGCTCTTTATATGTTTAGTGCGTCCCGGGACCCCCTCAATTAATTTCTAGTACGTGATGTTGGCTTCTAGTGCGTATAGGACGCAGGGACGCGCTATGGGGAGCCCTGGTGTGTGTCTCTCTGGGTGTGCTTTGTTTAACGGACATGTTTATCTCATAGCTGATAAAAACAATTTGAGCAATGAAGCAGTTCCATGGTTAAACTTTTAACATATATTTTTACCTGGACAGTTACGCCTCGTTCGAAGTCATTACTGTTCTCTCGGACAAAGGCCTGGTACTCAGGTCTAAGAAACTGAGGTTCGTTATCGTTGACGTCCAGGAGAGTGATTGTCAGTGGAACAGAGTCACGGAACCCCCCTGTGTCCGTAGCCTCTACGGTCAGCTTGTATTCTTTGCGTACTTCAAAGTCGAGTTCTTTCTTGGCCACCGTTACCTCTCCACTGTTGTTGTTAATGGTGAAGCTGCAAACAAACGTACGCATTCAATGACATAAGTCAGGCATAGACTTAGTAAATCATGGGCCGGACTGTATCTCTTTCATACCCACTTCGCTCCGGAAGTCGATAGTGATAACTGTTAAATGATGATTGTGTAGATCTGCATTGCCGGTGTTTTGGTGACTTTTCGTGAAATTACCCAAAAGAAATCGTAAACCGGTCGTTCCAATGTTGATACCTCTCGCAGGTTTTGCTCATCATAATTATTTGTTGCCACATTACTACACCCTACCTTTTATGTCACATTTTTTGCAATAACAAATAAAAATCAGCATTAAAAATGCAGTGTGTATATTTGGAAATGCCTTGTGTATGGAGAAGTCTTCTTTTAACAAAATAAAAACAAGTCGCGTAAGGCGAAATTACTACATTTAGTCAAGCTGTGGAACTCACAGAATGAAACTGAACGCACCGCTTTTTTTTTTTACCAAGACTGCATGCTCGTAGTTTCGTCAGTCCACCGCTCGTGGCAAAGGCAGTGAAATCGACAAGCCAGAATAATGCGGTAATGGTCGCGCTGAGCAGGATAACACGCTTTTCTGTATCTCTATTCTTTTTAGCTTACTGAGTTTGTTTTTAATCCAAACATATCATACCTATATGTTTTTGGAATCAGGGACCGACAAGGAATAAGCTGAAATTGTTTTTAAATCGATTTCGGAAATTTAATTTTAATCATAATTTTTATATTTTTAATTTTCAGAGCTTGTTTGTAATCCAAATATAACATATGTATATGTTTTTGGAATCCGAAAATGGCGAAGAATAAGATGAAATTGTTTTTTGATCGTTTGATAAAAAAATAATTTTAATGACAAGTTTCCGATTTTTAATGACCAAACTCATTTATTAGTTTTTAAGCCACTAAGCTGAAATGCAATACCAAAGTCCGGCCTTCGTCGAAAATTGCTTTGCCAAAATGTTAATCAATTTGATTAAAAAAATGAGGGTGTGATAGTGCCGCCTCAACGTTTACAAAAAGCCGGATATGACGTCATTAAAGGTATTTATCGAAAAAATGAAAACAAACGTCCGGGGATATCATTCCCAGGAACTCTCATGTCAAAACGATCGGTTCAGTAGTTTAGTCTGAATCGCTCTACACACACACACACACACACACACACACACACACACACACACACACACACACACACACACACACACACACACACACACACACAAATACACCACGACCCTCGTCTCGATTCCCCCTCCATGTTAAAACATTTAGTCAAAACTTGACTAAATGTAAAGATTGAGCGCGTCCTGGAACATTGTGCACCACGTAGTCCAGAATGTACGGTACAGTAATACTTACACCTCGTCTCCACCTTGAAGTGAGTATGTGAAGGCATTATACGGCGGCTTGTCTAAGTCTCCGGCCTGAAACAAAAGCATAGGCAAATATCATTATAGGCTCCGATCTCTGCATGTCCAAACATATAATGTTGGTAGTACTGCTTTTCATTATAGTAAGACACATTTATTAAACACTAAATAAGATCAATTACGTGAAGGTTTCACCGAACAAGACTTACAGCACATAATTATTAGGATTATCATTCATTAACAATCTGCATAGTAACGTACGTCAACTCATCTTCATATTATTATTAATATCATAATATACAGAAACACGCTTTCCCTCTCTGTCTGTCTCTGCCTTTCTCTGATCTGTCATTCTCTCTTTCTCCTCTATAGCCTAAATATACCAGCTAGATCAGCACTGCACATTTATATCAAGTACGAACGTGAAGTTTTCAAATACACAGCTGTACTGCATGAACTGCAAGAGAGAAAAAAAAACCAAGTCGCGTAAGGCGAAATTACTACATTTAGTCAAGCTGTGGAACTCACAGAATGAAACTGAACGTAGTCCGCCGCTAGTGCAAAAGGCAGTGAAAGTGACTGTCACGATTAGGTGACAGGGATCAAGAAAAGGTCACTCGGTGGGGTGCCCTCTCTTGATCCAGTGCAACAGAAAGCGTTTGTTTTTCCAGTCACCGGATGTAGATTCTGCTGACAGCGCCAAACAAGCACGAGATTTCTGTTTTGCACGCATTTCACGGGGATAATTTTTGCTTGGCGAGGCAGAATTGTCGATAGCTGAACTTGTTATGTGACAAGGTTAGTCACGTGTTATTCTCAAGGTTGTCTGTCTGAGACAAGGATTTTCGCACTTGACACCCAGCGGCCGTAGAAGAAGGATCGATACAGGGGTCTATAGAGTATGATGGTTTTCACCGAATAGAGTATTCGGCACTCTAGAGGATCTTCAACGAGTTATCACCTTCTCACTGCCATATGTTTTGCTGAGGACGAGTCGTCAAATCTTTCCTTCGTCGTGCGATGGTTTTTCGCATAAGTATTCGACAAGGGGTTTCTGGATGTTGTTGTCACTGTTGACGAACAGAGGCCATTCCAGGGAGGAAGCGGGTTTTGCTTCCATGAGAGTGCTACATTCATAGGCTGTTTGAGGTAATAAATCATTATTTAACGCTGTTGACGAGTCTGTGTTTGTGGAATGGAATACTCTCTGTTGTTCTCTCCAGGTTAGCGCATAATTTGCTCTCTGTGACGCTAAAATACTAATCTGTATATGGTTTTTGCAGATAGGGAGAGAAAGACGAAAAGACGGCTGTTTTGTTGTTGTGAAAAGTCCGTTTGTGCAGGCCCACGTGCTCGATGAGATATGTAAAGATGACATGTTTAAAGGTGGAGGGTGAGGGGTAGCTGACATGTTTAGTGCACCGATGCTTTCTGTTGTGCAGCCTTCGTTTTCCTAACTTCCGTTCGGGCTGCCTTCTGCGGGGACACGCTAACCAGCACACCGGCTAACCAGCGAACCGGCTAACCAGCTAACCAGCGAACCGGCTAACCCGTTAACCAGCGACTGGGTGCGGCGCCTGATGCCTCCACTGTTCCCTGCTTCGTCACTACGCTAAACCAGCACTTCATTCGACGGAGCAGTTGTGGAGGCTAAAAGACTAATTACAGGACGTCCACCCAGTGGCGAAAGAAAGCTAAGTGCACCATGTCTTACGCACCCCGTTGACCACCGTTGTCTTTATGTTATCTGTGATTATACTCGAGTAGGGACGACGTGGGGTGTGTGATACCTGCATGAACTAACACTTTTGGAGCAGAACAGTCATATTTTCTTATCTTTACACGGGATCAGCGTGTTACTATAATTTTCTATTCTAACTGGCATTTTGTCAGTGACCATTAGTTTTTTACGTCTTGTGAACGTAAAAAGAACATATTTTGAGTGAAGTCTCGAGGGAGGTGGCGAGTTTTTACATAAACAGGCGTCTGAAACTTATACTTTTGTTGTCTCTATTAAATTGTATGACTGCGAGAGTGGATCGTGGTGTGGTTAGTTGGTTAGAAGTAACTAACCGTTTCATAATCGCCTTATGTGATATATTGAAACGTGACAGTGACGAGCCTGGTTGGCGCGGCAGCGGTTTCGCTGTGCTTCATAGCACGCTTTACTGTACCTCTCTTCGTTTTAACTTTCTGAGCGTGTTTTTAATCCAAACATATCATATCTATATGTTTTTGGAATCGGGAACCGACAAGGAATAAGATGAAATAGTTTTCGAATCGATTTCGGAAATTTAATTTTGATCATATTTTTTATATTTTTAATTTTCAGAGCTTGTTTTTAATCGAAATATAACATATGTATATGTTTTTGGAATCAGAAAATGACGAAGAATAAGATAAAATTGTTTTTGGATCGTTTAATAAAAAGAAAATTTTAATTACAAGTTTCCGATTTTTAATGACCAAACTCACTCATTAGTTTTTAAGCCACCAAGCTGAAATGCAATACCAAACCCCGGCCTTCGTCGAAGATTGATTTGCCAAAATTTCAATCAATTTAATTGACAAATGAGGGTGTGACAGTGCCGCCTCAACTTTTACAAAAAGCCGGATATGACGTCATCAAAGGTATTTATCGAAAAAAAGAAAAAAAACCGTCCGGGGATATCATACCCAGGAACTCTCATGTCAAATTTCATAAAGATCGGTGCAGTAGTTTAGTCTGAATCGCTCTACACACACACACACAGACACACCCACACATACACCACGACCCTCGTCTCGATTCCCCCCTCTATGTTAAAACATTTAGTCAAAACTTGACTAAATGTAAAAAGTGGAAATACACTTTTATGCTAACAATGTTTTACCTGCACTCTCGTGACGTTTGTGCCAACGTTCAAGTTTTCGGTTACATTTGTTCTGTAGGCTCGCGCAGTAAAAACAGGTGAAACATCGTTCACGTTGATGATGCTCAAGTCAACAGAAGCGGTAGTGACAAAGTGGCCATTTCCACGTCCAGCAGCTACCACCTGACAGAAAATAAGCTTTTAGCAATATTTTTTTTTAAGGAGCTTAAAGGGATAGTCTCCGCCGGGAAAAGGCCTTCAGATCGCTTTCAAAGCATCACCGTAAGATTCTACGTTACAAATAATGCTACCATCCATGAGGAATAACTTAACTTTGCAAATTCAACAGTTTTGATAGCTAATTAATTGTCGTAACAGAATCCAAGGAAAGAGCACTCTTGTAATGGTTGGGTGATTTCCCTTGTCAAATGTGTCAACAATGGCGTCTCCCTGCGATCATTGTAGTCTGAAAGTGAAAAGGTAAGTGTTAACGTTGTCTGACAGGAAATAAAGCTTTCAATAGGACAAGTCAGTATCAGTGTACAAGTTGACCTATAAGCTTATGCATTTGTTTCAAATTCCATTCATGTCACTGATCGAACACAGGGAACAGTAAACGTGCGAGAGTTCGAAGCAAAGCGCATTCATGTTTCAGACAAATACTGAAATAGAGAGCTCTGAAAATTATGTCTTTTCTCATAATAGTAACCCAAAAGAGAAGAAATTATACTTATCCCTCTGAACAATGTCGAGGATATCAGTGTCTTGTGCATTTGTTGTGTGTGTGTGTGTGTGTGTGTGTGTGTGTGAGAGAGACTTGTATCACTGTGTGTGTGTGCATGAATGTGACTGTGTGTGTGTGTCACTTTGTGCATGAGTGTGATTATGTGTGTGTGTGTGTGTGTGTGTGTGTGTGTGTATTATGCTTGTGATATAATCACATATATATAAATTGTATTTTTGTATACACGTGAAAAAAAGAGTACAAACTACACTGTTGTGTGTGTGAACGTTGTGTGTCAGCTGTCAAAACTCAAGTGAGCTTTTCCTGATTATGATTGAAGTTTGCTACAAATAACTCATTAACTGTAAGGGAGATTGATTAATATATAGTGTATTCTTTTCAAGCATTTGTCTTTATTTTCAGGCTATGGAAGTTTTACATTCAAAACAACAAGCGGCCAGGCTGCTCATTCAACTTCAAGAGAAAAGTGCACATCGAGGCAGGAGGAATTAGCAGAGGTGTGAGCTAATGCAGAGGCAAGGACTGGTCCAAGTCTTTTCAAACTGAAATTGGTTTGCTGGGCAAGGGGAAGGCTGATCCGAATAACAATTTGAAGGTAAGTGAGGACTAGTTATACTTATAATATTAATAGATACTTTCTCTGTGTGCAGGAGTTAAAAGAAAAAGACTTATGATGTTAGAGCCAAGGGTAATTTTGTGAATTCCAATAGAGTGCTATCACATTCATCCAACTGAACAATGTCAAGAAAATCAGTGCGTGTTGTGTACTTGTTATGTGTGGATGTGTGTGTGTTTTAAGAATGTAATGTGTGCAGAAAATAAGTAAAATTGTGTGTAAGTGGGGGTGTAAATAGTGGTCTGGGTGGCCCAAAAAACTATTTGAAGGTGAATCAGGACTATAGTTATAAGTACTTTCTCTCACTGCTTCCCCCCCTCAAACCCCATGCCTCCCCCAAACTCAATCATTCGAGTAAGTACCTTTTCATTCTGCAAGATTTGTGAGGTCGAAGACTTTGTTACAGGGTATACTAAATAATGACTAACGGTGAGGTTTTTAGGTCTCAGTCACAAATTACATTACCAGTGCTTTTTTTTCATTCTAGGGAATGTGTGTATTTCCTGGTTTCCAAAAATATTGAAAAAGAATGAAAATTCAGCTTCAGCATCCTGATTTTGTCAAGATATTTTGTGCAGTTAAATTTCAGTACCCACAACCTTTTAGTGTCTCATAAAGGGAAATAAATGAACAGTCCTCACAATTAGGGTGCTGTACCGTGAACCCCCCCTTTTCAAAACCTTTACAATTCAAGATCTCCCCTATATTTAGACCTTGCTTTTAAGATTTTCTGGTCATAACCTATGCAAATTCACCTTCATTTTAAGACTTCCTATTTTTAAATACCTGATTTTATCAGATTTTGGGAGATCGTAAAAGGGGGTTCCACTGTAATATGAATTCTGTTTTAGCTACACCAGTCCTGTATGCTGTTTGTAAAGAAGGATATTTTACAGATTGAGGGGATCATTTCTGCCTCCATAATGATCGTTATGATCTGACACATTGGCTAACAGATTCCATGATCATGCTGTTATGTAGGAACTCATAATAATGATGTGTAGCAGGGGTCGACACTAACTTATTTGGCCTGGGGCCACACTGGCCCCAGAGATGGAAATTGCTGGGGCGGAAAACCAAAATCTGGGGCCCACTCTCAGTATTCACGTGCGGCAATGCATTGTCGGTTTTTCTTCATCGTACTGAAGCCAGGGAAATTCTTTCAACCATTTGACATTGAAATTACGACAGCGCTTCGCGCTTTTGGCTGCATCGGTCTCCTTTTTTCGTTTCTCTCCACCCTGTTCTTCATATTCATTTCCATGTCTTTTTACACCAGGGATGTGTCGCCACATTTTGCGTTTGGCATTTGAAGGCGATACTTATCTCTCACGCTAAAGAGCGCAATCTGGGAGTTATTTCCCTTGCGGCATTGTCCTTCGACGATTTCAATGGGTTTTTTTCTTGACTGCGGCATTGATCGTAACGCAAATTTCAGTGACGACTTTGACTGGCGATTTTTAGTGATTGGCTCTGGCATTAGAATTTTCGGTTTGTCATTGTTGGAATTTATCCTGGGGCGGAGTGGGCCCCAAGCTTCGGCAATGTTTGGGGCGGAACGCAAAACTCTGGGGCGTTCCGCCCCCCGCCCCCGCTAGTGTCGAACCCTGTGTAGGTTTTTGAATTGTGTCTGCTTTGCAGTTCAAATAGATATCTGCCTTCCTGTTCATTTTTTTTTTCAAATAAGACAATCCCTGAAGCACATTTTCCAACCACATGTCAAACAGCAGGTCTGCTTAGCTTGAAACATAAGTATTGAATAATTATATCAAATTGACCTTTTTGCGGTTGAGCACTTGACAGATGCTGCTACAATACCTCTTGTAGAGAAAATATTTAGAGATACAGTGGAGCCCTTTTAAGATATATATTTATATACAGCAAACTCAATCAAAGAAAAGCAGAATGTCTTAGAATAGAGGTTATAAACAGGAATCTGAGAAAGTAGTGTCTTTTAAGACAAATGTTGTGTTTTTTTAAAAGGGGGGGGGGGAGGGCAAAGTTAGGGTTTCACTGTACAATGCAATGGTAAACTGGGCATTCATTTCAAGTAGCCAAAGATGTGTAACTGACACTTTTGCTCGTCAGGAGCACTAGAACACGTCACATTTTCACACTTGTCAGTGTGAGAATGCTAAGTGTGTCAGAATGCTAAAAATCTGGAAAGCCAATGCCCACAGGTATATCCCATCCCCCCTCTCCCACCCACCACCACCTTTTACTCAC
The DNA here is from genome assembly GCF_037325665.1 of Littorina saxatilis. Taxonomy (NCBI): domain Eukaryota; kingdom Metazoa; phylum Mollusca; class Gastropoda; order Littorinimorpha; family Littorinidae; genus Littorina; species Littorina saxatilis. The sequence continues at coordinate 25,224,030 of NC_090246.1, forward strand.
ACTTGCAATCCATTACGTACATGAATAGATTACAAACACTCTTCTGTAACTCTTTATTTTCACACTTTTTCTTGCATTTGGTTAATTTTTTCAACCCTTATCGAAGTTTGAATTAAGTGTCTTCACTGATTGGTCATTTTTTGTTTATGCTCCAGGACTTCAAGGCACTGGTGCTTGATGACAGCAGGCTCCTACTGGCCCACACACAAAGAAGAGATTGAAGATGCCCTGGTCCTGGAAGAAGAAGAGGGAAAGATCAATAAAGCCAAACGATACGCATCATTCAGTTATATTGAGGAAAGATATTGGCTATTCGGGTGAAGGTGTAAGAGTTGCCATGTGCAGTTGCTGTGTATGGGTCATAGGAATGACATTATACATCCAACTGGCCAGTAAACTGACTTTCTTCCTTGTTGCCTGCATTGGAGAACATTGTGGTGTTAAACAAAGTGCGTTTCTGTGTGGGTTGGTTTACACATGCTCTGTCACATTCCATATTAGACGGCCAGCTGAGACTACAAAATAGTGCATGTTTGTACATTAAAAAAACAATTAAAAGGAATTCTAACCAGAACCAATCGATACATAAATGTTATGTGTATTTTTGACAAAAATATGACATTTTATACACACCTTGCAGGGGCGGATCAGTTCATTTTATGGGTGTGAAGGCGCGAAGCGCCGAGCCGACGGTGCAAAGCGCCTAGCTTGCTAGGGGGGTCCGGGGGCATGCCCCCCCGGAAAATTCTGAAAAAAAGGATGCAAATGGTGCAATCTGGTGCATTCTGAGGATGATCATTACCAGTTTCAGGCAGCAGATTTTGTCACTGATTAATACCCCAAAAATTGAAACACAAAAAAAACACCAAAAAATATTTTTATTTTTTGGCTGGGGGGGAGGTTTCCAGAAACCCCAGAACCCCCCCCCCCCCCCCCCCCCCCCTCGTCCGCCCCTGCCTTGACAGTCCTTGTTCACCTTGAGGAACACTGACTGTCTCAATCAGTGTAAAATGTCATAATTTGATCAAAAATACAAATAATGTATATAGTTTTTTGCTTTTTATATTTAGTCAAGTTTTGTTTAATGTACTGTAATCTACCTTGTAAGCGCCGTTAGTACCTAGTAAACGCCCACCCCCAACATTTGGATCAGTGTTTGAACATATGTTGTGTGTGTGGTGTTTTTATATTTAGTCAAGTTTTGACTAAATATTTTAACGTAGAGGGGGGAATCGAGACGAGGGTCGTGGTGTATGTGTGTGTGTGTGTGTGTGTGTGTGTGTGTGTGTGTGTGTGTGTGTCTGTCTGTGTGTGTGTGTGTGTAGAGCGATTCAGACTAAACTACTGGACCGATCTTTATGAAATTTGACATGAGAGTTCCTGGGTATGAAATCCCCGAACGTTTTTTTCATTTTTTTGATAAATGTCTTTGATGACGTCATATCCGGCTTTTCGTGAAAGTTGAGGCGGCACTGTCACGCCCTAATTTTTCACCCAAATTGGTTGAAATTTTGGTCAAGTAATCTTCGACGAAGCCCGGGGTTCGGTATTGCATTTCAGCGTGGTGGCTTAAAAAATAATTAATGACTTTGGTCATTAAAAATCGGAAAATTTAAAAAAAAAATAAAAATTTATAAAACGATCCAAATTTACGTTTATCTTATTCTCCATCATTTGCTGATTCCAAAAACATATAAATATGTTATATTCGAATTAAAAACAAGCTCTGAAAATTAAATATATAAAAATTATTATCAAAATTAAATTGTCCAAATCAATTTAAAAACACTTTCATCTTATTCCTTGTCGGTTCCTGATTCCAAAAACATATAGATATGATATGTTTGGATTAAAAACACGCTCAGAAAGTTAAAACAAAGAGAGGTACAGAAAAGCGTGCTATCCTTCTTAGCGCAACTACTACCCCGCTCTTCTTGTCAATTTCACTGCCTTTGCCATGAGCGGTGGCCTGACGATGCTACGAGTAAAATGGCATTGCGTTCAGTTTCATTCTGTGAGTTCGACAGCTACTTGACTAAATATTGTATTTTCGCCTTACGCGACTTGTTTTATTATGTGCACAGTTCTGCACCTTGTAGAGACATTTTAATTCTAGAGAACGCTGACAGACAGCTATATATTTATTTATTTCATACTCTCGGCACTGGAGTATCTCTAGATAGCCCCTCAAAAATAAGACGAGGGAGGGTCTTCTGAAGTTGAAGAGGTCTGCTTTCAGTGATTTCCAGGGAGCATGTGAAACGACCAGTGTTTGATAACACCACTTCCCTCTGAAAGATTTTAGCTTTCTAAAATAAACTTACCCCTTTCTTCGTCACATCAATGTCTTGGATCAGTATCAAAGACTGACAGAATGACTATTCATTTCGTGTTTTTTAGGATGTGTGTACATTCACTCTCACTGAATGAATTTTTGTGTTTGGTTTTTAGTGTTTTTATATTTAGTCAAGTTTTGACTAAATATTTTAACATCGAGGGGGAATCGAAACGAGGGTATGGTGTATGTGTGTCTGTCTGTCTGTCTGTCTGTCTGTGCGTGTGTGTGTAGAGCGATTCAGACTAAACTACTGGACCGATCTTTATGAAATTTGACATGAGAGTTCCTGGGTATGAAATCCCCGAACGTTTTTTTCATTTTTTTGATAAATGTCTTTGATGACGTCATATCCGGCTTTTCGTGAAAGTTGAGGCGGCACTGTCACGCCCTCATTTTTCAACCAAATTGGTTCACATTTTGGTCAAGTAATCTTCGACGAAGCCCGGGGTTCGGTATTGCATTTCAGCTTGGTGGCTTAAAAATTAATTAATGACTTTGGTCATTAAAAATCTGAAAATTGTAAAAAAAAAAAACAATTTATAAAACGATCCAAATTTACGTTTATCTTATTCTCCATCATTTGCTGATTCCAAAAACATATAAATATGTTATATTCGGATTAAAAACAAGCTCTGAAAATTAAATATATAAAAATTATTATCAAAATTTTTTTTTCGAAATCAATTCAAAAACACTTTCATCTTATTCCTTGTCGGTTCCTGATTCCAAAAATATATAGATATGATATGTTTGGATTAAAAACACGCTCAGAAAGTTAAAACGAAGAGAGGTACAGAAAAGCGTGCTATCCTTCTTAGCGCAACGAATACCCCGCTCTTCTTGTCAATTCCACGGGCACTGCCTTTGCCACGGGCGGTGGAGTGACGATGCTACGAGTATACGGTCTTGCTGCGTTGCGTTGCGTTCAGTTTCATTCTGTGAGTTCGACAGCTACTTGACTAAATATTGTATTTTCGCCTTACGCGACTTGTTTCTTTCTGTTTAGACACTTGCATATCAAGCGAAAGATACATACAGGGTGACTATTTGTGCATGGAAACAGCTGACATGAGCAATAAAGTCTGGGGAAGGGTCGTGAAAGTGTATTGATTAATGCGTTAAATTCACAGGTCTAGTAAAACTTGTGCAAAACAAATATATACAGGTGTTGAAAAGTGCTCGAATTCCAAGAATAGTTTCATGTGTAGCACCTTTGAACTGTGCAGAGAATGTGTGCCTGTGGATTTGAGATCTACATGGAATAAAATAGACACTGTTCTTGACAATTGAGTATGTTTTTGTGTGCGCATGTTGTTTGGTTTATTGATAATAATTGACTTTTGGTCAAGATGTAACCATGAATTTCTGTAGCAAAGATGCAATGATAAAAATAGACAGAATATGATCAAATAATAAGACACTGGGCTGCAAATTGCTTTTAATTGTCATTGTATTTATCTGTAAACTGATCATGATTTCCATGGCATGATTAATGCAGTGGAACCTCCCTTCTATGACCCCCCAATTTAAAACTCCCTTCTTTTTAAGACCTTGTTTTCTCACATTTTCTGTTCATAACCTCTGTAAAATTACCCCCATTTTAAGACTCGTTCCTTTTTTAGACTCTATTTTCTCAGATTGTTTGAGGTCGTAAAAGGGGGGTGCCACTGTAGTAATAATGCATCTTCAGAAATTGAACACAGGTGCTGCAGTTTTTTTATAACCATGAAGAAGAAAAATACTGTTTCAAAACTTTGACAGTGTCTTATCCTCAAACGTACACCTTTTTAAAGAATCCATAACTTTTAATCACTCAACAAAATTGCCTGCAGCTCAAGTGAACCAGAAATGGGGAACAATTGGCCACACTCAAGGAATCGGTTCCTGGCAACTTTTCTGTCGGTCGCGCAGCCTGAGAGAAACATGACAGAGATAGTTACTCAAGATAAAAGATAAGCTTGACTTACATCAGAATTATGAACATTTAAACTCACCTTGAGCTTTGTCCAAAATATTTTAAACCATTATTGCCACACATTGCAAGAATGTTTGATGTCCGGGTGCTTTTCCCCTGAAAATTAAAAAAAATAGTTTTAGTAATTATAGCAACATATAAACCACTAAGTGTAAACCAAAGGCTGGCCAATTACATACAGTTCTACAGCAACATCAGTTCTGAACATGAAGCTTTCAACATGCACAGCGACACTTAAAAATGGCAGTTAAAAAAGAAAGGATGAATGAGATTCTGCCGCATTTAGTGTTTGCTTCAATGAACGCCGTCCGAGGAAGAATGTGATCTTCGTTAAAAAGTTACCCTTTCACAAAGCCTTACAATAAGCTTCAATCATAGTTTTTCCTGCAGAATCACAACATTAAAAACTTTAGGCACAGAAAAACTCATACCGCTGACAATATAAAATGTCAGTTATAAATAACATTTTCTGTTGCACTACATCCAAAGACTGTGCTGACTGACCTTACTATTTCCATCTCAAAACAATTTTTAGGGGGATTACCTACTCTGTCTGTCTGTCACAGTGTCAGGGCTCAGTCTCCTATACAGTGCACCACAGGAGCTTGTACCCAACTGCCAGTTGATCATTATTTACTCCTGCATGTACGCCCTTACTAGGCTAGCGAATACGTTTTGTAAGAAGACTGTAGGGATGAAGGAGTAAATAATGATCGACCGGCACTTTGATACAAGCTCCTGTGCAGTGCACAGACACACACACACACACCGTGGCGTGTCCGTGTTCAAACCAAAACTGGACTCAATCGACCCTGCACACTACACGTTCGTGCACTCGCTTGATGGATGCTTCATTCGCTCAACACACCAGCAGACACACAGACAAAAACGGCAGCAACATTTGTCTAGGTCTGTCCAAAGTCTACACAACACTTGCTTTACTTACAAATCCGGGCAGCAGGTGAGAGCTCTGCGTCGTGGGTAGTCAGTGCACACAACGGTAACACTCATGCAGTTGAATCCAACTTTCCCACTGCTTGCTGAATTGATAACTTTGCATTTTGTGCGTCGATCATGAATTTCTCGTAATTCTGTGTCGTTTCCCAGTCAGTCTGCTGGTTTCTGAACCACCTTGAGTCGATTTCTTACTGAAACGTGTGGGCTTGTTGTCACAAAGCGGCCATCCCATCCGCCATTGTTTTGAGTCGTCATGAAAACGGCACGCTCGCGACGAAAACCAGTCTATGACGGCCAATTTTAATCTTCAAATGGTGGAGAGCAGTCGCCAATTTAATCATGTTTAATTAATTATTTAGCATACTTGTGGTGCTTTATTGAGCAAACCGGGCCAGGTGCGTCTTGATTAAGGTACACTAAATTCCCCAAATTCTTCAAATCGGCCGAATTCGACAAAAAAACCTCCAAAATGGCGGCGTGGACACTATATGTTTAAGTATTTAGAAACAAGAAGGGCAAAGCCCATACGACTCACATGCTTGACCTTGACCTTTACATGACCTTGACTTTCAAAATACATGTGACCTTGACCCAAGGTCATCCAAGGTCATGCAACACAAAGCTGTTAATTCAAGACATAGGAAGTACAATGGTGCTTATTGGCTCTTTCTACCCTGAGAAATGGTCACTTTTAGTGGTTCACTACCTTATTTTGGTCACATTTCATTAGGGTCAAAGTGACCTTGACCTTGATCATATGTGACCAAATTTGTCTCATGATGAAAGCATAACATGTGCCCCACATAATTTTTAAGTTTGAAACAGTTATCTTCCATAGTTCAGGGTCAAGGTCACTTCAAAATATGTATACAATCTAACTTTGAAGAGCTCCTGTGACCTTGACCTTGAAGCAAGGTAAACCAAACTGGTATCAAAAGATGGGGCTTACTTTGCCCTATATATCATATATAAGCGAGGTATTGAATCTCAAAAACTTCAGAGAAAATGGGAAAAATGGGAAAAATAGCTGTTTTTTAGACAACATTTATGGCCCCTGCGACCTTGACCTTGAAGCAAGGTCAAGATGCTATGTATGTTTTTTGGGGCCTTGTCATCATACACCATCTTGCCAAATTTGGTACTGATAGACTGAATAGTGTCCAAGAAATATCCAACGTTAAAGTTTTCCGGACGGACGGCCGGACGGACGGACGGACGGGGGGGACGGACGGACGGACGACTCGGGTGAGTACATAGACTCACTTTTGCTTCGCATGTGAGTCAAAAAGCCGAGGAGGCAGACGATGTGACAAAGCGGCCGTTTTCACGTCCAATATCTACCACCTGACAGATAAATTTAATGAGCTCTTAGCAATATTTTCAAAAGGAGCTTTTCGCTTTTAAGTATTTTGAAAAAAGCCGAAGAGGCATACGATGTGTCGGTAGGGGTAACGTTATTGGACACAGTTTCTTGAATGCCATTACCTAACCAAAACACGTGGGGGGGGGGGTACAGAACAGCTCCAACACCTCCATAACCATGCCCGTCGTATATACATGAATAATATTCAAACAAAACTGAAAGATCCAAGGTAAATGCAAATTCTGTTCAAGTTTCCTTGCAAATACCGATTTGGATTACAATCATATTCTTTTTGAAAAAAAACTACCTTGACAATCATTATGGAAGTGCACAGTCATAGTTCAACGTAATAATTATAACGTTTTCACATTAACGCTCAATAATACCTCAAAGTTCATGCTTGTCATCTCCTCGTAGTCGAAGCAGGATACATTTGTAACTCTGATTAGAACCGTGGCCTCTGCCCTGGCGCTGGAAGGTAGCACCTCTAGACAATGGTTGTACTTTGACAAAGTCAGATTGAAGGCGCTGTTTTCATCCTGTGCAGAAGAGAAACAATTTTTCCAAAGAAATCTAACTTGAAGAACGAGACTCTTCAAATATCATGAAGAAAATGTAAAAGGTGCAAGAGCGAGAAACAGAAAGAGAGAGAGAGAGAGAGAGAGAGAGAGACAGAGAGAGAGAGAGAGAGAGACAGAGAGAGACAGAGAGAGACAGAGAGACAGACAGAGAGACAGACAGAGAGAGAGAGAGAGAGAGAGAGAGAGGGGGAGAGAGGAGAGAGAGAGAGAGAGAGAGAGAGAGAGAGGAGAGAGAGAGAGGGAGAGAGACAACAAATTGACAAATTGACAAATTCTTTATTTACGAGGGTAGTGGCATAAGCAAACAGGTGCTTTTTTACATCCAGCCCTCGCCCATGGGAGGGTTTAATCTAATGATAATACGTTTTAAAAATGTTGGAATATCAATTAAAGAAGTAATAAAAACAAACGATGAACAAGCAAACGATTAACAGACTAAAAAAAAATATATATATATATATATATATATATATATACATACAAGCGAACATGACATATTATTTTCAAAGGCATAATGAGAACTGTATCAGTCAAGCAAAAACGTGTGCAACTTCGAGGGAAGAAAAATTCCGTGAACTGAGGAATCAATGGAACAACTACGTTGCAAATAATAACAATGTAGCATCGTTACATAAGTCATGTTATGAAATTAATTAGGTACATGTATCTACTGAAACGTGTAAAAGGTAAAAATAAGGCATCAACAATATAAACATGTTCAGGCTAAGTGAGACCAAATGTGCCATGTATAAGGAATGAGAAATATCTGTCTTTAAAAGTCTTGGCATTGACGGAATGTCTGAGACCGCTTGGAAGTGAATTCCAAAGATTAGTCCCCGAAAAGAGTAGGCTGGACTTAAAAAGATCTATACGAGGCCGAGGAGCATACATTTTTGAAGGGTCTCTTAAATTGTGGGAAGTGAATTGAGAAGAAAGAGGTGCAGGCGCTCTTCCAATTATGAGTTTATGCATCAAAACGCCTTTATTGTACAGGAGTCTTGATTTAGGAGGAAGGATGTTTAGAAGTTTATAGTCTTCGTTGGAAACCGAGACTTGTAATAAAATAACTTTGATTGCTCTTTTATGTATACTAAATAAAGGTTTCAGGTTTCAGAGTTTTTGCACTCGCACAATCCCATAGTGATGACGCATAATCAATGATTGATTGAATGTGAGCGTTAAAGAAAAGTTGCCTGCCATGCCTGTTCAAGAAGTCTTTTATTCTGGACAACAAGTAAAGCCTCTTGGAAAGTACTTTACATACTCCTGTAACTCCACGATAAATTATTATCAAGAATAACACCTAGAACTTTATGTTTATTAACTTCTTCAACAATGTGATTATCAATCGTTAAAGGTGGAAGTTTAGATTTTAAGTTTTGGCGTTTTTGTCTGGTGGTAATAAGCATGCTTTTTGTTTTGTCTGGATTAAGAGCCATGTGGTTTAATTCGGTCCACGCTAAAAGCTCGTTTACACTTTCTTGAAGTTGTTTTGACAATACCTTCACATTTGAGTGGGAAGTGTGAATAGTGGTATCATCAGCGAAGAGTTCACAGTTACTGCTTATGTGTAGGGGAAGGTCATTAATGTAAATGGTGAAGAGAAGAGGGCCGAGTACAGATCCCTGAGGAATGCCGTAACCTATCGACTGCATGCTAGACATAGAGCCGTTGGCGCACACAGCTTGTACTCGATCAGAAAGAAAAGACTTGATTAACGATATTGTATTATTTCTAAGGCCGTACAGTGCGAGTTTCCTAAGAAGTAGGTCATGATGAATCACATCAAATGCTTTAGCAAAGTCAACGAAGAGAGCAGCACATAATTTATCTTCATTAATCTTGCTCAACCACTGATCAACTAGAGAAACAAGTGCTGTGTGGCATGAATGATGAGTTCTGAACCCCGACTGATTTGGGTGAAATAAAGCATTTTCGTTAAAATGTGACATAATAAACTTGTTAATATGTTGTTCGAACGGCTTTGATAAAACCGATAAAATAGATATTGGCCTGTAATTGGAGGGTTCTGTTTTAGCCCCTGACTTAAAAAGTGGAATAACTTTAGCCTGCTTTAACACAACTGGAAAATAACACTTGTCTATACAGAGATTATACAGGTAAGTTAAAGAATCAGCAAGTACAGGGGCTGCTAATTTAAGAATCTTCCCGTCCAGACCATCAATTCCACGGGTTCCTGTGAGGTGCATGAGTGCATTGCATACTTCTGTTACAGTAATAAATGGAATGTTTGATTGCGACATTATATTTTTAGATTCACAAAAATCTGTTAGAATCTTCAAATCATTTAAATGAGTTTTGTCTTCGGGAACGACTTTCTCAGCTATGTTAGAAAAATGTTTATTCAGTTCCTCGGAGGATATGTCCAAGGTTTAGGGTCACTTTTGATATGTTGACCCTCTTAATTCATCAACCACAAATGCGTGTGTAAAAATGAACACAGAAATCCAAAAAGTATACTTTGACTCGTTTTTGGTTGTTCTGAATCGTTCCATCGCGCGCGCAGTCTTGGCTCATGACCTTGTGCACATACGTGTGCTACGTCACGAGCCTTGAACAACAAACATGGCCGGCTCAAGCAGTGAGGAAGACAAGTGGAATACGGACCGGTTTTCAGCCAGCCTGAGGTTTTAGCGGTGCCCGTTTGAGCCTCTTCGTCGTCCAAATGCTGGCGAGGCCACAAGGAACTGCTTGAAACAGAGCCAGCATAAGCGGCAATACGAAATGGTGTGTGATTCTCTTTGTTGTGATGTTGATTGTTTATTTGTTAACTCATTTATTGCCTTCCACATTGACATAGAATTTTGTTTTGATGATGTAAGTTTCTGAAAATACTTTTTCTTTTTCCATCGCTTCATAGATGTAACTTTGTTTCTCTGATCTCTATACTCATTTTCCAGCCCTCTTTTTTTCAAAATATCGCGATAATCCGCTGCCTCTTGCAACTCTTGATCAAACCATTTTGGTTTCAATTGATGCTTAACCCTCTGGGTTTTCAATGGAGCGTGTTTGTTATAAACCTTTAAAAAAGCATCATGCCAATATCCAAAAGCTTCATCCGGATCAGTCAAATTATAAACATTTGCAAGTGGGGAGTGCAACAAATCCTCAAGAAAATCTTCCTTATTAAATTTTGAAAACGAACGATATGTTATTGTTTTATGACCAGCGTGAGGGACTTTTACACCTTTACGGGACCAGGTGAAACACACGGGGTAATGGTCACTGCAGCCGTGTATTGGAACACAAACTTCAGCTATATGGTGTAAGTGAGATACGTATATATGGTCAATAAGCGTTTTTGAGGTGTTTGTTACCCTTGTGGGGGTTTGCACAACCTGATTTAAATTATAAGATTCAAATATATCTAACCATACTTTATTTGGTTTAAGTAAATCAATGTTAAAATCACCAAGGATTACTGTTTCTTTTCCCTCGAGCAAAACTGCGTCTAACATGGAAGAGAGATTATCCCTCCAGTTCACTCGTTCAGATGGGTTCCTGTAGCAGAAACCAAGTTGTATCGCTGGGGCTCTTTTTAATTTTACTTCTATCCACACTGATTCAACAGAGTGTTGCTCTAGGTGGGTAAGGTGTGTAAAAGTTAAGGATTCACTTATATAGAGTAATAATCCAGTTTCTGTGTGTGTCTGTGCATCTCTGCGTAAAATGACATAACCCGGGATTGTGAGCTCAGAGTCTGCTACTTTACTCGACAGCCTAGACTCTGACAATCCAAAAATATGAAAAGGTTTACCAGAGTTATACAGGATTGACGAGATGTCTGCTAACTTATTAATGGCATGATTTATGTTTAGGTGTCCAATTCGCATGCCCTCTTTTGTGAGAGAAAGAGAGAGAGACAGATACAGACAGAAATAGAGAGAGAGAGAGAGAGAGGGACATCAACACAATGCACACTTTAGTAAGACTTGTTATGAATGATGTCATGCTTCACAAGGATCTCCAAGCAAACTGTAACAAATTCAATATCTTGGTTGTGCTCTCTGCAAGGAATCAGACTCTTTAGTTACAATAACACGTCGGAATGACTTAGTACTACTACCAATGAATCATACTCTTTATTAGATTAGCTTTTTCTCTGAAACGAAGATCATGGTCATTCAGTCAAGTCCATTTATTTTCTTTGAGACTCCCCAAAATAAAATGTTTGTTTCCGATGGCAGCGCCAACAAAATGTGGGTCGGTAGGTCGCTTTCACAGGTTCATTTGGCTTGTTGATTGCCGGAAATCGTGCGAGCTGTCTTCCCTTGATGTATATGTCGGAGAAGAATAATCTACCTTTCAGTGTAAAGTCGAACAAATTCGAGTTTTGTCATTTTTGATTATTAATCAACATACATTTTTGGACGGGTCAGAAAAGGTTCTGGGGTCAGGAGAAAAATTAGTCAGTCGGGGAATCGGAAACATTGATTTTTTTTCTTTACCTTATAGAAAATGACACTCACCTGGTCTGGGTCCGTGACAGTGACTTGGCCCAAGTTGATAGGAACACCCTCGGCTGCGTTCTCGTCCACAGTCGCAATTACACTGTCCACGCTGAACAGAGGTCGATTGTCGTCTTTGTCCTTGACGTTGATGGTCAACGTGCCTGTTTCAACACAATCGTTAAAAGATTCACGATGGCGAGGCAAAACAAGTTTGTTTCCGATGAGAAGGCAAAACAAATAGGGTCGGTATGTCGACTAATTCTGTTGTTGTTGTTGTTGTTGTTGTTGTTGTTGTTTGTTGTTGTTTATTTATTTTTATTATCATTGACAGGTATTTATGTATTATCATAATTAGGCACATGTGGATTTTCATTGGCCGAAAATCGTGAGAGCTGTGTCCCCTGGATGTCTGAGGAGAGTAACTTTCTTTGAAAAATCTGAAAAATCAAATGTTGTCATATTGTTGGAAGGGTCAAAACTATGTAGGGTTAGGAGAAAAAATAGGCTCGGTCGCAAAATCTTTCTTGGCCTAAACCTTTTTCTCTATTGAATGGGTGCAAATGCAGTATCAAACAACGTCCGAGCCACCAGTAGTTATCAGTAAAGGGCTCTGTCTTCATTTTTCTTGGTTCTGACCTCAGATATTTTTCGACACACTGTTTGTGAAAACGATTATCAGATTATCGGAATGTTGGATTTGGCAGAAAAAAAAACCCAATGCTCACCGGTTGCTGTCTGTCCAGGTGTAGCGGCTTTGACGTCTTCCACTTCCAGAGCAATGACAGCTGACTGCACTGTCTCCCTGTCCAACGTTCCATTGATGCTTACAGCCCCTGTTCCTCTGTCTATGCTGAACAGATTCTGTGGAAGCAAAGTCCATACACTTATGTTATTTAAGTATCTCACAAGTAAGAAATATAATATGTGTATCCAATTGAAGTTTAGCGAAATTGTATTTCAAAGGCACGACACATCTGATAGAAGATACTTGCATAGAAGAAATTAGTAGAAACAATTCAATTTGCTGACGAGAATTAGTTTGACTGAACGAAGCGTTTATGTCTACTATTTGGTCTACAGCAAAATGGACACCTATTCAATTCGTTGAAATGATATTACCCTTTGCCTACCGTTTTTTCCACACGCGCTACTGTTAACATCAGACATTGAGGGTTAGGAACTCTTGCTTCCACAAATACAGTAACTAAACAAAGTCTCTGCAGACAAATGCCCGCTTTATAACCAGGTAAGTAGTCATAGTGAAAAAAGAACAATCTAGCATTTTCGTTGTCATTTCTGGCTATACCTCACGCACCTGAATATTCAGCACGTCTCCTTGCAAAGGGTCCTGGGCAGAGCTATGAGTCCAGTTGATCACATACTGGAGTTGATGATCCACATCCGCATCCGTTGCGGTCATTGTGTACAAGACGCCATGTGTGTTTTCCTCCACATCTACAGTTATCGAGGACTGCGAGAACACAGGAGCTACATCATTGACGTCATCGATCATGACGCTCAAAGTGGCTGTTCCACTCTTCGGCGGCACGCCCCTGTCTATGGCAAGAACTACTAAGGAGTATGATGCGACTTTCTCCCTGTCAAGGCTGCGTATTACTGTCAGTTCTCCTGTTGAGCTGTCGACGGCAAACTGGTCGTTGGACCCGCTGCTGATGAGGTAGTAGACGTCGTTGTTTGGTGGGCCACCGTCACGATCGGTAGCATTGAAGGTGTAGACAGAAGTGCCTGACAAAGTGCGAAGGATTAGGTATAAAAGGCCGTCTTATTTTTGATAGTGTTTGCAGGTTTTGATCGCAACACACACACACACACACACACACACACACACACACACACACACATACACACACACACACACACACACACACACATATGCACACACACACACACACACATGCACACACACACACACATATATGCACACACACACACACACACACACTAACACGCACACACACACACACACACACACACATGCACTTACGCTCGCACGCAATCACTCTCTTCCGCTCTCTTCCTCTCTATATCTCTCTCACGTGCACTCTGACACACTTGCACACACATGTACCGTCTCCTCTCTAAGTGCCTCTCCCCCTCGACTACCCCTCCACCTCCCCACGACACGCACACAACACACACACACACACACACACACATTCGCACGAATATACACACAAACAAATCAAACCGTACGTCTGCAAAAATGACTCACCAGTACTAGAATTTTCGAACACATGCCGAGTGGCGGTATTAGTGCTGAAAAGTGGCGGGAAGTCATTAACATCCAGCACACTTATCCCGACACTAGAAGTGCTGGACCTCACAGGGTTCCCCCCATCCACTGCCTGTATCGTCAGTGTGATCGTGTGCGTAGAACTGAGTCGTGGAGACTCAAAGTCCACACGCGAAACGACTAAAATGACGCCTGTGTAGTTGTTCGGCATTGTGAAGTGAGAGCGAAAGGTGGGAGGGTTGCTGCCGATGATGCTGTAGCTTATATTGCTGTTCGGAGTACCAGGTCTGTCCCCATCCGTAGCCTGTGGCAATTATATTCATAATCAGTACCTGTACTTAAATTAAAGGCACATGCAGAGTCCTTTCGGTAAAGCCGATCACGCTTACCATCACAGATCTATCCAGGCCTGTACATGGAATAAAAGCATCCCTCCACTTTTACGCATACCAAAAATCAACAACCTGAGTGCAGTTTTTCCACATGAGTTGGAATGTGTGGATGCGTGATTGTCTTAAAGAATACTAACACGACAATCTGTTTAATGATTTCATCGAACAATAATTATTCTCAATTTGCACAGGAAGCAGCATTAAAGTTAATTTGGACTTTTGTTCAAATGGAGGAATGATCTGATTGCATATTAGAGCCTGGCCACATCTCAGTGAGATGATGAGCAAAACTGTTTACGGTGGAATGTCCGCATGCCTGGGGCTGTTAATTGGTCACATTCATTCTTTTTCCCGACGGAAGTCCAGAAACAAGCCAGAGGTAAAGATTGACCTTAGAATAAAACGAATGTTCAATGCCGACATTTTCCTGATTTACAAATAATTATATAGAAAATGTACTACACCTACTAGACTTTCTTTGTGACCAAAGCATTCATTCGTGTATGATTGCAAATGGTGAATCCTGTTATTGTCTGTAAAGCACGTACGTCCCTTTGCTCCTGGAGATTACACAGAATATCAAGTAGAGTTTAAAACAGAGAAGACCATCATAAAAAGACCATAAAATAGTGCAAAGTAACAACAAGAAAATATTCAGCAGAAGAGCTTGACAAGCGATACTTACATGCACAGCCAATGGGCTCTCAAAGAACAAGGCATCTTCTCTCAATCTAGCAGTGAAGCCCGCCCGATCAAACTCTGGAGCCAGGTCGTTGAGATCACTTAGTTTGACCACAAGAGGGGCACTGGTTCGCCGTCCTCCGCTGTCCGAAGCCAGCACGGTCATCTGGTAAGTGTTAGGCTGGGTATCGTAGTCAAGGCTACTGGTATTCTGAGTGACCTTGCCGGTCAACGAGTTGATGGCAAACCTTGATAAAAAGAAGTGAATCTGAGATTGTGAAACATGAACACATCTGTTCAATGTGGAGGTAAAGTTATTCAAAAATGAGAAAAAACACGGTTATGTAGTTGTAGGCTGTGTTGGAACATGGTGCAAAAGTGGTCAAACTAACATTTTGTACTGAATGCAACTATGGAGCTTCGAAATGGTGTCACCATCTCTAATTCCCGCGTCTATGCTGACACTATAGTATCTCACTGTAGTTCCTAGTCTATGCTAATGCAATCTTTGGTCCACTAGTCTTTACTTACACCATATATTATTCCCTTGTCTCTGCTAACACCTCTGTGGTACACTATTCTGTAGTTCCCTTATCTATGCTAAACCATCATCCTGCAGTTCACTTGTCCATGAGCGTTACACACATATACCTCATATATACCCACTCATGAACAAGACGCCTCCAAAGTGGAAACTTATTCCGTTGGTCCCAAGGGTGTGCTCTTATTACTGGTTTTATGCCTTGATGATGCAAAACAAGGACACATTCAGCGAAAAAAAGAAATGCATGTGACACTTACAACCCCTCCGCTCCTTGAAGTGAATATGTTACTCTGCTAAACTTCATGCTCCCATCATCGTCCGTTGCCTAGGGAACAAAGGTAAAGTTTTATCATCAACAGCAATACCATCACATCGTGTGGGCGTGGCAGGCGTGCGATATCAATCAATCAATCAATATGAAGCTTATATAGCGCGTATTCCGTGGGTACAGTTCTAAGCGCTTGATATGTGTGTGTGTGTGTGTGTGTGTGTGCGTGTGTGTGTATGTGTGGTTGCGTGTGTGTGTGTGTGTGTGTGTGTGTGTGTGTGTGTGTGTGTGTGTGTGTGTGTGTGTGTGTGTTTGAGTGTACATTCGCATATTATTATTACCGAGAAAACAAATCCAAAAACAAAGAGACTGCCAACGTTCCAAAATTCAGAATAAAACAAGTCGCGTAAGACGAAATTACTACATTTAGTCAAGTTGTGGAACTCACAGAATGAAACTGAACGCACTGCATTTTTTCACAATGACCGTAGTCCGCCGCTCGTGCAAAAGGCAGTGAAATTAACGAGCCTGTTCAGTGCGGTAGTAGTTGCGCTGTGCTGCATAGCACGCTTTTCTGTACGCTTCGTTTTAACTTTCTGAGCGTGTTTTTAATCCAAACATAATCATATATATATATGTTTTTGGAATCAGGAACCAACAAGGAATAAGATGAAATTGTTTTTAAATCGATTTCGTAAATTTTATTTTAATCATAATTTTTATATTTTTAATTTTCAGAGCTTGTTTTTAATCCAAATATAACATATTTATATGTTTTTGGAATAAAAAAAATGATGAAGAATAAAATAAACGTAATTTTGGATCATTTTATAAAAAATAATTTTAATTACAATTTTCAGATTGTTAATGACCAAAGTCATTAATTAATGTTTAAGCCTCCAAGCTGAAATGCAATACCGAAATCCGGCCTTCGTCTAAGATTGCTGGGCCAAAATTTCAATCAATTTGATTGAAAAGTGAGGGTGTGACAGTGCCGCCTGAACTTTTACAAAAAGCCGGATATGACGTCATCAAAGACATTTGTCGAAAAAATGAAAAACAACGTCTGAGGATATCATACCCAGGAACTCTCATGTAAAATTTCATAAAGATCGGTCCTGTAGTTTACTCTGTATCGCTCTACACACACACACACAGACAGACAGACAGACCACACGTACACACACACACGTACACACACACACACAGAAACACATACACCACGACCCTCGTCTCGATTCTCCCTCTATGTTAAAACATTTAGTCAAAACTTGACTAAATGTAAAAACAAGAAAGGTAGGTTGTTGGAACGTTTTTGTCAATAACAAACGTTTCAACAACCTACCTTTCTTGTTTTTTGATACCGAGAAAACACTTTTGTTTTAACCCACACACACAAAAACACCATCACAACAACAACAAAAACAGTATCACTTGCGATGACACGTACATGTATACACATGTTATAGGGCTTATATACTCACGTTCACAACCGTCACAAACGTTCTTGCAGGCTCATTCTCTTGGATGGTTACTTCGTAGGAAGTCTTGTCGAAAACGGGAGAATTGTCATTTTCGTCCTCAATCTGCACTGTAATCACCACTGAACTGCTGCGTTTTTCTGCTGTTTGGGTCTCCCTCGCTAAAAGCTGAGAGTCACAGGGAAAAAGGATGAATGGAAATTAAGAACCTTGCATGATTCATTGTTGTTAATTCTTGAAGCAGCGATGCCAATGATGAGGCATAGAGCCCATCAAAAAGAAAGTGGCTGCTACCGTGTGATTTGTTGTCCGTTTCTGCTGCTTGAAACACATATATAGATATGGCGATAGATAAGCGGGAAAAGACAGATCGACAGATTGAGTCTCTCTCTCTCTCTCTCTCTCTCTCTCTCTCTCTCTCTCTCTCTCTCTCTCTCTCTCTCTCTCTCTCTCTCTCTCTCTTGAAAACACACATACACACAAACACACACACACACACACACACACACACACACAAACACAAACACCACACCACATCACACAACCCTCAGCCCCAAAGACCCCCTGATAACTGTTTCAACACAAAACAGTAACAAACCATAATGGAAAGACTCCTTCGAAATTCGTAGTCCAGCACGCTCCCATCAGTTACCCTGACAACGAGATCTGCTGAAGACTGGACAGTGGAGGGTACAACTTCGAAGTGAGCTGCGTTGTTTCCTGTTATGTTGACTTCGAAGAGACTATTAACGCCCTGGAACAGTCCAGACTCAGATATATATAACACATCCGCATAGAATGTATCATACTGGTCTGATAATAAATATATTTACAACACAGACATTTACCTCGTAATTAAACAAATTGGAAGATAACACGCATTAACAGTAGAAATAAATAACGAGTGTTCCCCTGCCTTCTCGACGAACGGCAAAGACCAAGCGATCTCGATTTCATATCTCCTTATCTGTGTAAAGCGTCAACTTAATTCAGCGAAGTCGACTTCGCGAAGTCAGCTTCCGGCTCAATTAAGGACAGCCTTTACCGTTGCTGGCGACATGGAAAACGCGTCATCTATAAAGACTCACAAAGGGAATATGGAAGAAAAATACCTCGTCGAGGTCAGAGATGCGTAGCGGAGTTGTAAAGGTGAGAGCGGTGCCCTGGCCCATGTTTTCCCTGATCCTGGCGGTCACACTATTGGAGGGAGAAAACTGGGGGCTGTGGTCATTGATGTCTATCACCGTTATCGTCAGTTTTGCTGTAAAACCACAATTATGGTTTAAGTGTACGGGTGATCGCAAAGCAAACACTCATAGAAGCCAAGTGACAGAAAGATGGAGTGCGTCAGATAGACAGACACGGACACAGACACACACACGCACGCACGCAAGCACTCACACGCACGTACGATCGCACACACACACACACACACACACACACACACACATACACACACACACACACACACACACACACACACATACACACACACACACGCACACACGCACACGCTCACACACACTTTTAATTCGGAATCAAAAACATCCATGTCAAACAATCACAAATCCGAAACGAAGATGATAAAGCAGGGAAATAATTGGGAAAGATCAATCGATAAATACCTCTTTATCCTCCCAAAAATTGATACTTTACTCTCATTAATTTTGCAAAGTACTTTAACATGCAATACCGGTGGGTTAGAGAGTTCGCTGAATGAAATGAACAGAGCTAGAGTTCACTGCCGATTCGGCGATTGGCGCGACAACTATTCGTATTTTATAAACTTTGGCGCCAATACGCGTGCTAGCCTACATTTTGCAAGGTTTATTTATATCTGTATTTGAGAATAGAATCGATTAATGAAAATGGAAATACAAAAATTGCAAACAAATATACTTTTGATAAAAATACATTTGGAAACAGAAAATTATTTTTCGGGCTTTTCGTTGAGATAGATAATTACGGTTTCCAATCCAAGAAGATGTACATTGACCCTAGACACCCTGAACACAGAAGTTGCCGACTAGTTGCTCCGATCATACTCGCTGCGCCTAGCAATCCAAGAAAGCATCCATTATTCATCTTTCTATTCTTCTTCGTTCTCTTCCTCCTCAAAATAATCGCAGTTACAGCTACCGTAGTGGTCACAATTTCTCTCACGCATACGGAGTAGTAGTCAAGTCGACACGATTATCGAACTCGGAGAAACGACGTCACTTGGTCGGGAAAATCACAAAACAGCATCGTATAATCGAAGACACAGCATCAAGTGATATCCGGTCTCGTTGAATGCGTGTGAGAGAGAGGATTTACTTTCACCTTCTACGCGTGTATTTCACCGTGAGTAAGAAAGGGGTTCAGAAGGGAGGGGTGGGGGGGGGGGGTCTTTGGATCAAGGAAGTGGTTATGAGGAGTGGATACAAATTGTAATCTAGGGGAGGGGATAATTCGGGATAGTAAGATTGGGATCGAGCGTAGGTAGCTGATAGGAGTTAGAAAATGGGGAACAGGGATGGACAAATCTCTAAATTTTAACTCGCTAGCCGGGCGAGTAAATTCAAGAAAGTCACTAGCCCGCCAGAAATTTCGCTGGCCCGGTACACACCTCAGTTGCTGCATCGGGGTTTGAATGAATTTGAAACTCGACAGTACAACCAAAATTGTTTCATTTGACCAGAATTGTCAGTGGCCAGCCGGGCGAGTTGCCAGGCGGTTTCTACTAACCCGGCAGATATTTTACTCGCCCCTGGCGATCGGGCGGACGATTTGGTCGTCCCTGGGGACGGTCAGTGGGATTGGAGACTGAGGAAGGGTGAGGGAACACTCACAAACACACACACACACACACACACACACACACTACATACACACACACACACACACACACACACATATATATATTTATGCACACACACACACACACACACACACACACACACACACGTGCACACAGTCACGCACTCAAACACACGTTTTTAATCTGGAATCGCAGACAGCCAAGGCAAACATTCAAAAAGCCGAAGGCAAGTCGACAAAGAAGAAAATAATGGGGAAATATCAATCGATAAATACCCCCCGACCCGGTAGTTTATCCTCTTTACACTAACAGTTGTCTACTAAAGGTAATGTCCTTCCCGTCAGTGGGCCCAGGTTTTACCATTGGAAAAGCGCATCTTTCGACTTGCACGCGTAATTATGAACATTCTTCAGCCTAGCTTCTGTTTGTGCAGAGGGGTAACTGCTGGCGATTTAATTTCGTAACTTACACCTATACTTGTCTGAGATTTATTTCAGCTAATCATTCTTACAGTGCAAAACATCAGTCAGACTGCAGATTTCCCCAAGTGGAAGAATGCTCTGATCCAATGTAAAAGCCTAGACAGATCCGCGGCGGTAAACACGATCGTTTTCACGAAAAAGTAGCTACCTTTAACTGTGTCAAGGACTTCTTCGTCTCAGGTACTGATGCTAATGTTTGATCAGCACGTGCCTGCTGTGTCAGAGATAAACCATTTCCCGATAAGCAAGGCTATTTTGGAGAACGCGCGAACTCCACTAGATCTCAACTAGCGACAGAAAAAGGCGTGAACTTTGCTCATGAAGGAGGAACGTACTTTTCAGTGTTACGTGCTTGACATTAATCGGAATTCTGTTATCATCATTTAGATTAAGCTTTGATGAAGAGTGTGACCAAAGTAAGGCGAATGTTGCCGGGTTTCGACTGACTTTGAATGAAATATAGGATGGAGTATGTACAACCGCGTGACACCCACACGTTGCTGCTGCGTTGTTGCTAATGTATTCTGTATGACAACATTTGGGCAGACAGTTTCTTTGTCAAAGGAATGTCTTCAAGTGACTGATTTGAAAAAACAAAAACAAATGTGGGAGTTTTTCATTTTATTCGGACACAAAATGCACGGTTGTCTTTTTAGTATGCCTTAATATCTGTAAAGGAAGTTGACTACATGTACATTTTTCATGCTAGCTTGGTGACTTGAGAGATTGGAGTGGGAATAACTTTGAGTTTAACAAAGTTGACACAGTAACACCAAATGAAATGACGGACAATGGACCTAATGTCCGTTTCCCAGTTCAGCGAAGGACACTTGCTTCATACAATTTTTGCTTATAAATTGTGCGACCTCAAGAGATCGGAGTGACAACAACATGTCTGTTTAACAAAACTGGGTGCAACTGAATACTCTTCAGATCACGAAGCAACAACAAATATTTACACAGACAGGAGTTTTAAAATAACGGTGCAAGCAAGAGCTAATGGCACAATTAAACCCCCATATAAAACAAACACTGTTAAGGTAACTGAGTGAATAGTCAACACGTGAGAATGGTACAAATCGATAGCTTGTGTCAAAGCAAATATGCGAACATGAGTGCTGAGGCACAAACTTTTGCTACGGAAGATGGCAAAACAAACAGGTGCGACGCAAACAAGGATAGCACGACTTCGATTTTTGTTAAACTCCTCTTAAAATGTGCATCGCTGATAATCTGATCACGTGGTAACGCCGCGTGAGGACTTTTGTTCCTTTCGTTCAGTGCATTTCAAAGCTGGCAAACCAACGCTACGAACCGATTGAACAAAAACGTGCTCGCTTTTCAAATTGTCTACGTTTTGTCAAAGCCCTGTGTCGGTAAAAAACATCGACGCAAATCTAACTGGATTTGTTGTGATTATTCGGGCAAAATAAACTCTACCAGGTTAGTCGCAACAATTCGAGCTATCTCGTGAAATTACGTGTAATCATTCAACAAAAACAACTACTGACACATCTCTTACCACATCTGAAACGATATCTTGTGAGTGGAATCACTCAAGACGATTTCTTCCGCATCTTTCACCACATATTTTATCAATACCATTTGTTCATGTGTAATCATTAAACAAAGACGTTTTCAGTTAAACCTGCCATTGCATTTGAAACAATTTAATATATCGTGATACCGTAGATTTGTTCAAGGTAGATGATTGCTCCCAGTATTGCCCTTGCCATTTTTAACAATATCAGTTATCACCTCAGTGCATCACACCTTTGAACACTGTTGGAGCGCTCTGAAGGGACGTTCATGGCCACCCAATGGGATCTCAGCCACATTGTTCTTTGGCAAATCGCCTACGGAACACTGATGTTCTTGACGGTCACAGGCAATCTCCTCATCCTCATTGCAATAGCAACAACGACTCGGCTGCGAGTGAAAGCCAACGTCTACATAGCAGCGCTATCGGTGGCAGATTTCATCGTAGGACTCTACAGGGTCGGGACCTTACTCTGGCTCAACGAAGCCACGCACGACGTTTTCGCTGATAACTACTGGCTGTGTCAGATCTACGCCACCGTGGCCTTTGTGGCTTGTGAGGCCAGCATCGTCATTCTACTGGTCATCGCGGTGGATAGGTTTGTCTACATCATTTACCCGTTCCTCTACGAACGGGTGGTTACCCCGAAAAGAATGATCGGGTTTGTACTCTCCATGTTCCCTTTCTTCATCGTCCACGCGTCTTTGCTGAGGTTCTTCGAAACCGGTCCTGATACTAAGTGCGGAGTCGACGTCGTGTTTCCTAAGACTCCTCTTTCTACCTTCGTTCATCTGGTGTTATACTCTGCCATCAGTCTCACCAACTTCACCCTGTATTTTCTCATCTTCAGGAAAGCCTACCAACAGGCAAAAGCTATTAACAGCATGATCGTCTCCACGCAGCTGAGTCGAAACCAAGAAGCCGAGAAGCGAAGAATCTCGCACAACGTTCGACTTGTGAAACGAATGGCGCTCGTGTGGGGAATATTCTGTATCTTGTGGACGCCCTATTTCGTGACTTCGGCGTTCAGATTTCAGAATTTTATCCCCGGAGATGTGAAGCTTTCCTTCGCTATACTTGGTCCTTTCAACAGTGCGTTCAACGTCGGTGTGTATGCGTACCAAGACAATGAGTTCAGATTGGCTTTTAAGAGAATGTTGTGTAAACGACACTGTAAGCATCGGATTTCTAGCATCGATACTGCTTGACTGTAATTGTATACATACACACTCCTTGACTGTTTACTCTGTGTTCTGATATTGATCGTGCAGCACTAATCAACACGCTTGAACCAAGATAATGCTGGTCGACGAGCATTCGTAATTGTGAGACAAACATCATGCGCTGTGTCTTTGAACCTCAGGACGAAACGACTGTATTGGATTCGGAGTTCTGCTCTGCTCATTACCTTTTTTTTCGAAAGAAAGGTAACTCATTTTGAACTAATGATTCAGACTTTGAAAGATGTCACATGAATCGTGATCTTTCAAAATTCCCAAAACAGAGAGACTGCTAACGTTTGAACGAAAATCTAGAAAAACAAAAACAAACAACAAACAAGAAAATAATGCCATTTGAACGCTTAACTTTAAATTGTCTTGTTTTGTAAAAACAAAATAATATGTTCCAATAACTTACATTCCTATTGTGTATTTTTTTTGTTTGTTTGTGTTTTTTGTGTGTTTTCTTTTGTTATTGCGTGATCTTTCAGACATGTTTGTGTGAACGATAAAAAAATAAAAACATATGTCATTATGAATATGATCATTGTATCCAAACAATGTGGACAGAAATGTGGGACTTACTAGGTTTCATTGAAATGGATGGCGACCTTCAGAAATGTTTGCGTATTTAACCCCCCCCCCCCCCACATACACACACAGAAATTAAAAACAAAAGTTATTACTTTTATGTGTTTTCTGAACAAATGCCTGTGGTCTTTTTCTGACGTGTTAGCAATATACAGCAAGTCATCTAAACAATCTTAGAACAGTAGGTTTAACACGAGGGGCACTCATTATGTTTTGCAAAAAAATTAATGGGGTTTCTACAAGACTTACAGCTAATTTGTCTACTCCAGATTTTGTACGAATCCCTCCTCAGTGTGTACATATCGTACCATCCTCTTAACCCAGCTGTCCATGACACCCCAACACGTTGACTGGGGTATGTCAAAATTAACGCCCTCGGGAATGCTCGGTCATTTTTGGTGTTCTGGAACTGCTTTCCCTTCAACTGCCTCTTGACGGAAGGTAACAAAAACCAGTCACAGGGGTCTAAGGCGTGTGAATATGATAGATATGTGACAAACTGAGCATCATTGGCGGCTAGAAAGTCAAGAGTTACAGCTGATGTGTGCATGCTTGGTTTTTCGTAATTGAGCAGTAGACCACGAACATCCGTTCGGGGACGTCGTGTGCAACATACCAGAAAGAAATTAGGCAAGCAGAGGCTGACATACCAGTCAGCAGTTATCGGTTGTCTGTCCTCAAGTGATATAGCATGGCAACGTGGCCGGATTTTGTTAGGAAGCACTTCTGTTTCTTTTGAATTGTGCTTGTGGGTTCTCATTTAGGAAGACCCACACCTCCAACTGTTGCTTCTACTTTGGGTCCTATTGGTTTTTCCATGATTGGTTTTCTGTTACGATGTCCCAAACGCGAGGAACTCTCCTTCCGTCAAATGTGTAAAGCATATGCTTGCACCAGTCCACCCTACCCCGCATTTACTCTTCACTAAGGTTATGGGGCACCCAACGGTCACACCGCTTCATTACGCCGCAACAGCCGTGAAAACTACAAATGAGACTTCCCGATTACATCTTCATTCTATCTTGTATTTCAGCGTATATAGTTTTTGGGACCTTCTCAATCAGGAACTCTATACCCTGGAGACGTTTTCTGGGGTAACGATTTTTGCTATTCGACCACAACGGGCAACGTTTTTTAACGTCCACGCGCCAGAAATAAACTATCTGAACCACCTGAAAACAGTGGCTTTCGGTTGAGATTGACTTCCAAAACAGTATTTTAAACTTAAAAAGCAATCTTGAAAAGACTTTACCTGGCAGTAGCCATAAAACATCATAGCTCGAAAATCTCTTCGAAAAAGGTCAACACAGCTTGCAGGAGACACATCACCCTTACTGGACATTTTATCGCATTGAATGAAAACGGTTGCACGGAATCAAGTAATGTTTGTTGTCATAAGTCTTCCCAAACCTGGTCTTTGATGTAATGAAAAAGGCAAAGTAGTGACTTCATTACTGTGCCCAGGTTGCAAAATATAATGAGTCCCCCTCGTAAAAGAAGAACTATCAAGATAGAGGCACTTTAAAAAGCAATCTGGGGAGAAAATGTTACACATTAAGGTCTTAAAAGCAGAAAGTCTTAGAATAGAGGATCTAAAAACAAAGGTTCCATTGTGCTGATCAACGAGTGAAACCTTCTTTACTGAAGATATTTATCTGTGTGTGTGTGCGGTTTACCTTTGCTCAGTTGAATTGATTCCCCCTTTGTGTCATTGACTTGTATGGCAAGAACAAGCGTCTGGACTGCTGTCCTGTTCAGTTGATGTAATGCTCTGACTTGACCAGTATTCAGATCGATGCTCACCCAACTCTGCACATGATATAAAAGACATAGGTTAATGTGATAGACTTGTAATACAATAATGAATATTGTTAATTTGCTGCTGTGTTGTATTTTTGTTGTTGTACATTTTTACATTTAGTCAAGTTTAGACGAGGGTCGTGGTGTGTGTGTGTGTGTGTGTGTGTGTGTGTGTGTGTGTGTGTGTGTGTGTGTGTGTGTGTGTGTGTGTGTGTGTAGAACGATTCTGAGTAAACTACTGGACCGATCTTTATGAAATTTTTCATGAGAGTTCCTGGGTATGATATCCCCAGATATTTTTTTTCTTTTTTTCGATAAATGACTTTGATGACGTCATATCCGGCATTTTGTAAAAGTTGAGGCGGCACAGTCACACCCTCATTTATTAAAAACAAGCTCTGAAAATTAAGAATATAAAAATTATGATTAAAATCAAATTTTCGAAATCGATAAAAACAATTTCATCTTATTCCTTGTACGTTCCTGATTCCAAAAACATATCTATAGATATGATATGTTTGGATTAAAAACACGTTCAGAGAGTTAAAAAGAATAGAGATATTGAAAAGCGTGCTATCCTCCTCAGCGCAACCGCTACCGCGCTTTTCTGGATGGTTAACTTCACTGCCTTTGCCACGAGCGGTGGACAGACGATGCTACGAGTGTACCATCTTGAACACGCGGCCAGTACAAATCCAAACGCAATCCGCCTTGTTCGATTTTATGGGCTTGGACGATAGAGAAAAATAAGAAAAGCAAAAGCTGGAGTCCAGTCTGGACGAAACTGCTATCAAGAACGCAGAATTGATTTTTTCTGAGTTTTTTTTTTAGCCGTAAGCGCCATTTCTCATTTCGAATTTCTCATAACTGCTGTTCACCGCAGTGAAACCAACAAAGGGGCCTCACTCTGGAAGAGTTTCCTGCTCCGATAAACATGGCGCTTACGGCTAAAAAAAACTCAGAAAAAATCAATTCTGCGTTCTTGATAGCAGTTTCGTCCAGACTGGACTCCAGCTTTTGCTTTTCTTATTTTTCTCTATCGTCCAAGCCCATAAAATCGAACAAGGCGGATTGCGTTTGGATTTCCCTCTTTCAGATGACTGAGATTGCCCCCCTTGAATCGTTCCGTGTCAAGGCCAGTTGTACTGGCCGCTTGTTCAAGATGCGAGTGTACGGTCTTGCGGAAAAAAAGCAATGCGTTCAATTTCATTCTGTGAGTTCGACTGAGCTTGACTAAATGTTGTATTTTCGCCTTACGCGACTTGTTAAATTTCGTGACGGAAATTAAAAGTCTGCGATCTGTATTGCAATGTTTGCTGCATGTGTGTGTGTGTGTGTGTGTGTGTGTGTGTGTGTGTGTGTGTGTGTGTGCGCGTGCATTCGCGCGTGCGTGCGTGCGTGCGTGCGTGCGTGCGTGTGCGTGTGTGTGTGTGTGTGTGTGTGTGCGGTACTCTCTAATAGTGCATTTAAACATTTGTTTTTGTGTATTCATATGACATGTTTGCCGATAACTATTATCACCGTATGACCGCAGATTGTAGGTTAATTTTTACTATAAGTTAAACATGACCCTAGATTATAACAGAGGCTTTGGCATGGTTCTTCTTCAACACTAGGACACACTGTTTTACATAAAAAGCGACACACCTCAATTCATTGACAATCTCGAATAATTGTATATGTTCGTCACTCAGGAGCTGACATTAAAATATATAAAAATAATGCGAAGTACTTCTGTTTTGACCAGCAAAAAAACGACACAAAAAAACTGTACACATACCAACACGCTAAAATTAAAGCATTTATTGCAAGGGCCAAAGCTACCCACTCACCTGAATCGTCTGCGCGTCGAGAGATTGAAAAGTCCCCGACTGGCCCGAGCTCTCATCATACAGTATTTGGTATATCAACGCGCTGTCTTCGTCCGGGTCCGTAGCCGTCATATCATACAACACGCCATGGAACGATTCATTTCTTTCAATCCTGACGTCAGCTTTGCTCCCGAACGTCGGGAGTTCGTCGTTGACATCAGTAATAGCAATCGTCACGCTGGACGAGTTAGATCTGGAGCTGGCTGCCCGATCACGTGCGACGACCACCAGCACGTAGTTTGAGACTTGCTCACGGTCAATTGCCCCCGATACGGTGATGGTTCCGTTGTCTGAGTTGATGCGGAACCGATCCTGTCCTCCGCTTTCGATGGAGTAGGTGATGACGTTGTTTGGAGCCGTGCCGTCCGCGTCTGTGGCGCTCACATTTAGAACAAACGACCCTGTTGATACGAGAGAAGATCGAATGAAGATTTACTGATGCGTCTAAAACTCAAATGTATAACCTTTCTGACGGATAAATTACAAGAGCTTGGATATCTGTTGCTTGATTGTGGCAGCAACGTATTAGTATGCGACTATGGGCACTTCTGAAATCGAAAACATCTCTCAATCATATTCTCCTGAAGGAGTATGTTTCTCTACAAATAAGAATTTTGTCTCCCTGTTTTCTCCGATTGATGTGTACATCTCAGGGACAAATTCAATGGTGTATCATACATACGGCCGTAACAGCACAGGCATTTTTTAATCAGTGGATCATAAACTAACACGAAAACTTACGTTCAGAAGGTCCTATATAGTGTGGTAATTTTAGCTTCACAAAAACTAATTAGGAAACATATGTTTTGGCTGAAATTAGGCAACCCTAAAACTTAAGTGCTAAACAGTCAGTTATATTAACATATAATCTTACCTTCTCTGCTGCCTTCGTGAACTTGCGCAGAATAAGGTAGGTTTTTGAACATGGGGGATTTGTCGTTAATGTCCTGTAGAAAGTGAATAAAACAAAAATTAGTTGTAAGCTTGCAGCTCCCAACTCTTCTGTTACTGCATGCCCTCAATAAGTTGGTGGTATTGTTGTTGTTGTTGTTGTTGTTGTTGTTGTTGTTGTTGTTGTTGTTGTTGTTGTTGTTGTTGTTTTGTTGCACTGGACACGTGCACGTAACCACATAATTCATTGTATATTTGGCAGCAGTACTATATTTTCAAAGGATTAACATTATTAGTTGGCAGCTTATTACAGCATTTCTATGAACGATCGAAATCAAACAAACAACAGCATGTAAGTATCCCGCCTCGCCTGTGGACAATTACTTGTAAGGTCATTGCCAGGCTGAGGACGTGCCGGGGTTTATAATCTGACCCTGCTACCTCATGAACATTATATACAGCTATGGTCTAGTTATCAAATGACCAGTCTCTCTCGCGTATGTAGGATGAACGTATTTTCCACTCTTTTGATTCTTGAATGTTGCCTGTATTCTGTGTTACTGAGTACTAAAGCAGGACTTCCAACCTTTTAAACCTCCTGATTGCTTTTAACATATCGATTTCATAGAACAAAAGATTGATGTTTACAAACTGTCCGAGAATCGCGGAATAAGAAGCAATCTTCCAATAAGGAAAAATGGACAAGACACCGTTCTTACTATATGACTATCAAATCTGAAGGAAAAATCACACATTTTCCACAGAGGGAAAAGAGAAAAAAACTAAATAATTCGTTGTGACAATAGATATGTCCATATAGGGAAACATGTCATTTAATAATTCAGTTTACCTTCATGGTAGCTCCTCAAGATTATCAAATTATCCTGATTATTACTTACAACGAGAGTTACATCCACAGCGGCAGTAGCCTGCTTAGAAGGAGTGCCCCTGTCCGAAGCCACTACCACAAGGTTTACAACTCCTATCGGGCCTGAAGAAAATTGGATCCTTTCAAAGTCCAGTGCATGGGTCACTGTCAGCTGACCGCTAATGGGGTCAAGGCGAAAATGATTCTGAAGACCACTTGGTGAAGTTTGATTGATGGAGAAAGTGACGTTGCTGTTTGGTGTGTTGGGTTCGTCGGCATCATTGGCCTGCAAACGAATTCATTTACAGCTTTTGTTGAAATACAGCAACAGTGAGGTAAATAATGTGTCAACATTTTATTTATCTTAGGGCATTGCATTCCCTACCCATCTTTTTACATTTAGTCAAGTTTTGAGGCGGCACTGTCACGCTCTCATTGTTCAACCAAATTGGTTGAAATTTTGGTCAAGTAATCTTCGACGAAGCCCGGACTTTGGTATTGCATTTCAGCTTGGAGGCTTAAAAATTAATTAATGAGTTTGCTCATTAAAGTTGTCATTAAAATCGAATTTTCGCAAACAGACTTAAAATTGATTGCATCGTATTCCTCATCATATACATATGTCATGTTTACTCTTAAAATGTGATCACAATTAACGAAAATAGATTAATTAGTCTTACGATAAAAATTTCAGAAATCGATCCAAAAATGATTTCATCTCATTCTTTATCATTTCCTGATTCCAAAAACATATAGATATGATAGGTTGTATTCAAAACAAGCTCCGAAAGTTAACAAGAATACAGAAAAGCGCGCTTTCCTGCTTAGCACAATACGCTACCGCGCTATTCTGGCGTGTTAATTTCACTGCGTTTTGCACGTGGAAGGTGAGCAATTTCCTTCTCGCGGGGATTGACAAAGTTGTACTGTCTTGGTGAAAAACTACAGTGCGTTCAGTTTCATTCCGTGAGTTCGACAGCTTGACTAAAATGTAGTAATTTCGCCTTATGCGACTTGTTTGTTGTTGTTGTCTTTTTGTTTGCCTTTCCCTCTCCCTCTCTGTTCTACAAAGTAAGTCTAATAATTGTGTATTGACCAGAAGTGCTTATTTTGTTGGCGAATAATCATCTCACCTCGACCTTAACAGGACGACTGAAAACCGTGTCCCCTTCTCTCAAAACGGCGTCGTACTGATCACGCTGAAAGACAGGCGGGTTGTCGTTGCGGTCTGTGATGTTGACAGTTAGTGGTACGGTCTGTTGGAGATCCCCGCCGTCTGTAGCCACCACCATCATGTAGTACCTGTCCTCCCGTTCTCTGTCTGTCTGGTTGGAGGCTACGGTTACTGCCCCTGTGTGTGAGTCAATTTGAAAACTGCAAGGAGAAACAGAAAAGATTGAATGAAACAGCCGTATGTCGCCACAACAATATCTCTGCCCTTGTTACGGTCGTCCCTTTCCCTATCTGTCTGGTTGGATGCCACATTCGTTGCCCCTGTCCTTGGGTCGATTTCTAAAATGGAAGTTGCAAAGGAAAGGTTTAATGATACATTGTATTCTGTGTAAAGCATCTTGTCGATCACTATAGCTCTATCCAGACTTCCTCGTTCTGTAAGAGCATATCCTTTTCACTTAAATACGCACACACATTTCCAGTTTGCGACTGACGGAGATAGTTACTCTGGGACACCTAATCTGTATATTACTATTTTCTGTGTCAGAGCTTGAAGTTTACTTCGTTTTCAGGTTTTGCTGAAAGTTTTAACGACATGGTGAACCCCTTTGCCGACATCCAGTCTTCATTAGGATACGTGGTACATCGAAATAATTCTCGTACACGCCTTTTTAGCGACGAAGAGCAATAATTAGCTTTTCCCTTATTAACTAAGGCCAACAACTGACAGACTGTTTAATATGGTCTCAAAAAAACTTCAGAGCAAAAGCAACAGAAAACAAAATCCACATTGCTACAAAGAAACACGAAATCCATTTTATTTCTGAATGATGTTTTCATTTCGCGGTTACTGGTTGCGATTCGCTGTACTTACAGCCCTCGGTCGTTCCTCAGTGTGTAAATGACGTTACCATACCGTCCAGCGTCCGTATCTGTTGCCTGAAAAACAATTATATCAAAATGCTTATAACTTAGAAACTGTGTTCACCCTTCTGATACTGCAGCTCATGCACAAACACACACCCACACACGAAACAACACCTTAACACCCCCCACACACACACACACACCCACTCACACACACACACGCGCGCGCCCACACACACACACACACACACACACACACAGGACAAATGTAAGCTTACCACCCCCCACCCCCCACCCCCACACACACACACAAACACACATGCGCGCGCGCACACACACACACACACCACAAACACACAGACACACACACATATATACACACACACACACACAGTGACACACACACAGAGACACACAAAGACACACACAGACACACACGTACCTAAAGTGTGGATGGTTACCTAAGAGGCGGCACTGGGTGGAGTGCCTTTCTAGTGCACTTGCACTACAACAGCACTGGGTGCAGTACTCGCTCCGGCATCGAAGAATTTTGCACTAAAAAATGCACAAAATTTGACCTATTTCGTCGCCTATAGAGGACGGAAAGAATGTCATTTTGAACATTGTTATGACATTCTTTCCGTCAAAAAAGTCAATTTAACGGTGTTAAATGAAGCGACCATCCACACAATTAGGTTGCCATCCAGAGTTTAGGTTGCCATCCACGTGTGGATGGTTGCCTTATGGTGATTTAGGCAACCAAACCTGTGGAAACGGGGGTACACACACATACACACACACACACACACACACACACACACACACACACACACACACACAGAGATAAAGCGATACTACTGCAGTATAATGGATTGTATTTTTAACATGTATCGTATTTACTTGGACGGTGGCAAGAGGAGTCCCCGATGCGCTCCCTTCAAGGACAGCCGCAGTGTATTCCGTGTTGCGAAACTCAGGGCTGTCCTCGTTCACGTTCTCAATGTTGACTGTGACTGTCGCTATAGCCGTAGCATGACTCAGTTCTTTGTCAAATGCAGTAATCTAAAAACAAACGCTTCAAATTCACTGATCACATTAGACGTAACTTCTCTTAAAAAATGAACTAAAAAAGACGGTCAATCACAAACCTTGTGGCTTGTGTGCCTGTGTTTCAATCTTTAAGTAAAACTACAACTCGTGAAAGATCGAAAGTCGCCTGCAAATTTGACTAAGATTTGACAAACGTAGGCCGCCCCAATGTTTGCTGCTAAACCAGATGTAAATAAAAGGCATGTTTTCTCTTGATTGCGGAACACAGATGGCATTATTAATGCTATGAAGAGCAAGCTACGCAAATGGATATGCACATTGATATGTTTAGAGTCCATCAGAAGAACTTGCCTGACTCGAATGTGAAAAGCCAAAGTTCAAGATCATCTCCATAGGGTTCTCGTGTATTTACCTGGACATTGAGCGACTGCCGTACTTCAAAATCAAGCCTTGCACTGTTCTTCACACGAAGCTGAACAGTACCGCTGCCCTGCAAACTTGACGTCACCAGCTCGAAAGTGTCGTTTGCTCCCAGGAGCGAAAGATGAATTTCACTGTTCAAGCCCTGTGAGAATAAAACAAAATGAGAACATGAAACACATTAAGGTTAAAGCAATTTTGCAGATTCATGTTTGCATGAAAAAGAAAGCGTTTTTTAGCGTGATTATGTTTTTGAGTAGTTAGTTTCACGACGAAATGAACTCTAAAGTGGTGGAACATCGCGGAAGTAAATTAAAAGACTGTATAATTAATCCCCGAATGGCTTATACAGTTACTAAACTAACAACGTCTTGTAGTCTTTTTCCGTATAGTACAACAACAGGTGCCTTTGTTTAGTAACATTAATTTACTGACATAAAAATGAACAACAAAATACAGTATGAGCAAAGGCTCCACGCATGTGCACACACACACATCGCACACAGGTGAAGCAAGTAAAACAGATTGTGTGCATGTGAGGTGCGAAGTCTTGCCTCAGGTAATTCCCAACACTTGACCCCGGGGATCAAAGTAACTGTTCTTGCCACCTCTTTTTATCCCCCATCATAACCTTACACCTCCCACATTCTCCAAAGGTACCCACCACCCACCATCACATCCCAACACACACACCCCACTCTCTTCCCTCCAACACTGCTGCTTGTAAACTCCCGCACACGTCAAGTGTTTTCTCCTCTGAAACTCTTATGATGCTGCCTACAGCGGTGCTAAGAAGCCATGTTTTATGTACGAGAAGAAACATAAATTCTAAAACTCAATGCGTTCAGAAATAATTCGGTGAAGCAGCGTAGCAGTAAACTATCTCAAGGCGAAGTTTGAACATGATTGGCAATGCTATTGAGAAAATGCAGCACTGACAAAATTGAAAGTCTCACTATTGAAAGGCCTATGATTCTGCCTTTGCATGTGTTTAACAACTGTACGAGGAGAGAACGATTCTAAAGCTCCATGTATTTAGACTTTACTGAAGTATGAACGTTGTTGACAGTGCGTTGGAGGAAACAAAACATTGCCTAGCTCATTTTTTATATTTAGTCAAGTTTTGACTAAATATTTTAACATCGAGGGGGAATCGAAACGAGGGTCGTGGTGTATGTGCGTGTGTGTGTGTGTGTGTGTGTGTGTGTGTGTCTGTGTGTGTGTGTGTGTGTAGAGCGATTCAGACTAAACTACTGGACCGATCTTTATGAAATTTGACATGAGAGTTCGTGGGTATGAAATCCCCGAACGTTTTTTTCATTTTTTTGATAAATGTCTTTGATGACGTCATAACCGGCTTTTCGTGAAAGTTGAGGCGGCACTGTCACGCCCTCATTTTTTAACCAAATTGGTTGAAATTTTGGTCAAGTAATCTTCGACAAAGCCCGGACTTCGGTATTGCATTTCAGCTTGGTGGCTTAAAAATTAATTAATGACTTTGGTCATTAAAAATCTGAAAATTGTAAAAAAAAATAAAAATGTATAAAACGATCCAAATTTACGTTTATCTTATTCTCCATCATTTGCTGATTCCAAAAACATATAAATATGTTATATTCGGATTAAAAACAAGCTCTGAAAATTAAATATATAAAAATTATTATCAAAATTAAATTGTCCAAATCAATTTAAAAACACTTTCATCTTATTCCTTGTCGGTTCCTGATTCCAAAAACATATAGATATGATATGTTTGGATTAAAAACACGCTCAGAAAGTTAAAACAAAGAGAGGTACAGAAAAGCGTGCTATCCTTCTTAGCGCAACTACTATATACCCCGCTCTTCTTGTCAATTTCACTGCCTTTGCCATGAGCGGTGGACTGACGATGCTACGAGTATACGGTCTTGCTGAAAAATGGCATTGCGTTCAGTTTCATTCTGTGAGTTCGACAGCTACTTGACTAAATATTGTATTTTCGCCTTTCGCGACTTGTTTTTTATTACAAGCTTCTCCAGTTTGTCACAATTTTATTACATGGGTAAATCATAAAAACAAATACAGCTCGCATTTTTCATGATCCGCTAACTTCGACCATTATTTTTGATAATCACTGAGACTCGGCGTGTAACCTCTACGTATTCTCATATTTGACAAATAATACAATCATTGACAATATGTAAATGAACAGAACCATAAGAAGCTGAATGCTTATTAAAACGCTTCGTGTACAGAACGCGTATTTTCGTTTGAGCGGAATTCGAAGAAATACATGACTGACCCGTACTTTTTGTCTCAGCCGACCTTGGAGTGAGACTGCACACCCCAAAGACATGATCACTAGATTTTCCTGTTTCGTCACCGTAAGAAGAAAAGGGAGGGGGTCGGGGTGTGGCCGAAGTAAGGTAAGGGTTTGAAAAGCAGACAAGTGACCAGCAGTGACCACAGGGCAGGGGTGAGTTTCCCACGCTGACCACTCACCGTTGCAAGACAGGTGAAGACAAGGAGAGGGGCGAAAGACGGTAGAAGGAGGGAGGGGGAGAATAAAAGGTGAAGTAGTGGGAGAGGAAGGGTGCTGAAGAGATGACTGAAGAAGAAAGAAACAAGTCGCGTAAGGCGAAAATACAATATTTAGTCAAGTAGCTGTCGAACTCACAGAATGAAACTGAACGCAATGCCATTTTTCAGCAAGACCGTATACTCGTAGCATCGTCAGTCCACCGCTCATGGCAAAGGCAGTGAAATTGACAAGAAGAGCGGGGTAGTAGTTGCGCTAAGAAGGATAGCACGCTTTTCTGTACCTCTCTTTGTTTTAACTTTCTGAGCGTGTTTTTAATCCAAGCATATCATATCTATATGTTTTTGGAATCAGGAACCGACAAGGAATAAGATGAAAGTGTTTTTAAATTGATTTGGACAATTTAATTTTGATAATAATTTTTATATATTTAATTTTCAGAGCTTGTTTTTAATCCGAATATAACATATTTATATGTTTTTGGAATCAGCAAATGATGGAGAATAAGATAAACGTAAATTTGGATCGTTTTATAAATTTTTATTTTTTTTTACAATTTTCCGATTTTTAATGACCAAAGTCATAAATTAATTTTTAAGCCACCAAGCTGAAATGCAATACCGAACCCCGGGCTTCGTCGAAGATTACTTGACCAAAATTTCAACCAATTTGGTTGAAAAATGAGGGCGTGACAGTGCCGCCTCAACTTTCACGAAAAGCCGGATATGACGTCATCAAAGACATTTATCAAAAAAATGAAAAAAACGTTCGGGGATTTCATACCCAGGAACTCTCATGTCAAATTTCATAAAGATCGGTCCAGTAGTTTAGTCTGAATCGCTCTACACACACACACAGACACACACACAGACACACACACAGACACACGCACATACACCATACCCTCGTTTCGATTCCCCCTCGATGTTAAAATATTTAGTCAAAACTTGACTAAATATAAAAAGGCCCCTTGAGAACTATAGCTGCAGACTTGAAGACAAAGCCAGATAAATTCCCCACCGTCGCCAGGCTGCATCTGTGTGACTGACTTGACCACTGGGCAGTCAGTAGCAAAGCAGTACAGCACGGCAGAGAAGAAGCAGGATTTCCCCACTGGTTTTCAGCTCTTGGCCCATCGTGATCGCCAGGTGGCGGGTCCGAAGAGTGATCCCCGGGGGCCAGCGACCCTCTCCGGCCACAACACTGGGCAGTGGTCCAAGGAGCCGAGCCCTCGCTCCCAGGCCACGACCTCATTAGCTGACCTACGACCTAAAAGGTCTGAGGTCATGATTACTTCTTTGAACACCTCTCGTCTGCGTCACCACGGCGGTGGCAGGATGAAACAAGGGCGAATAATTGCTAATCCTGTCTTCCCCCTTCTTCCCTCCCTTTGGTCCATGCAACCATTGTCGTCACGAAGGGTGTGTACAGTCTCGGGAAAACCAGACCTTCTGCAGGCTGTTCTTCAAGGAGAAGATTGGGTTTCCTGCACAGCAGCCCCTGTCATTACATTAGAAAGTTTAGGGTTTAGATCCCGAGGCAGGTGAAGCAACTGTCGCAATATAACCTTTGTGGTTGAAAACGATGTTAAACACCAAATAAAGAAAGAAAGGTGAAGCAACCGTATCATTGTTTTGCTTGGCTTCGGGTCGTTGAGTTCTAGGGCCAAAGGGCAAGACTAACCTCGACATTCAGTTTCCTTGGATGCGTCTTTTGTAGATTGAAGCGGAAGGTAGGATTAAAGGTCCTGAGTGGGTTTACAGTTTTAACATTCGGTTTGAAATTATTGTTATTATTATTATTGTGATCAGTTTTATGCGCCTAATCTAGATATAGCCCTAGGCGCTTACATATTAATTTCTGCCGTTTGAAATGGAATTTTTTACAGACAGACAGACAAACAGACATTTTTTACACACAATCTATAACGCATTCACATAGGCCAGTAAAGCTCAGTAGTCTATTAGGCGAGCATTCACCTTTCACGGCCTTTATTCCAAGTCAAACGGGTATTTGGTGGACATTTTTATCTATGCCTATACAATTTTGCCAGGAAAGACCCTTTTGTCAATCGTGGGATCTTTAACGTGCACACCCCAATGTAGTGTACACGAAGGGACCTCGGTTTTTCGTCTCATCCGAAAGACTAGCACTTGAACCCACCACCTAGGTTAGGAAAGGGGGGAGAAAATTGCGGCCTGACCCAGGTCGAACACGCAACCTCTCGCCTCTCGCTTCCGAGCGCAAGTGCGTTACCACTCGGCCACCTAGTCCATCTTTGGGTGTTTCTGTGTGTAGTTTGATTTGCCCCTTGGAGCGGATCAACGCCAAAGCCAGAATCCATTTTTGTCAGTAGACTTATATTCACGTTCTATGCAAAATACAACTGTAGCGTACATGTACATGTTGCGAGCTGTCGTAAATTCAAAAGTCATACGTGAAATGAGTCGGACACAAACTCAAAAGCATGAAATAAATGAATACATGCATCCAATACACTTGATGAAGGAAAGTAGAATGAGTGTGTGGAGCATACTGTAATGAAGGGCAGCAATTATTTGGGGGTAATTAGCTGAGTTTTACTGCTGTCAAATGTCGCTTGGCACATTGGTGCTTAAGAGTCAGATTCTTCGACCCTATGGCCTATTGTGCAGACTAACATCACTAATTAGTTACAGTTTTGCAAATGTCAAGCTTATTATATATACACAGGTCATATTATGTTTGTTTATGTTTGGTCGTTACCTTTGCCTGTGCGTGTATTGGAGACAATGCCAAAAGGTGACGTTTTCATGTCAGTATGTCCCAAATGACATCACCAGTACATTTTTCATTCTATCTAATCTGTTTTCGTTCTATTTTTTCTAATAACATGCGTTAACAATTGATTGCCAACTGGAATGGAAGAGCACAAAAAGTGTAACTTGATATGTAGTTTCTCTAGAGGGAAAAACATCTTCCACTTTCATGTCAGTGTGTCCCATGCAACATACATTTGCCAAACAGCTATGTGCAAGTAGATTATTTGTTAGTGGTATAGAAAATACTGATCAACAATTAAAGTCAGTTTTCACATTCATTTTCTACCTATTTCTTATTTGTTTATTCTGTTGGCAATGGTGAAATGTCAGCAATCGTGTGTCATTCGGGACAGTAGACATGACACCTGACCTTTTGTCACTGTCTCATTGTATGTTTGGTCGTTTTCTTTGCCTGTGCATGTATAGTTTGTTGGTTATGTTTGGTCGGTTTCTTTGCCTGTGCGTGTATAGTATGCTTGGTCGATGTATGTATTGTAAAGCGCTAAGAGTAGACATTTTTCTAGAATAGCGCTATAAAAGTTTGCATTATTATTATTATTATTATTATTATTATGTCTACACGTGACTGATCACGGTAGTAAAACAATGGTCCTTCTCTGGACTAGTTTCCTCTGTTGATACTCTCCCCTCGGGGCAGATTCTCAGTCTTTGTGAAACTCGGTCCCGTCCGAGGAGGGTCTGATTTCCCCAATAGGGCTGTCTGTGAAGGGACACATTTTTTTGTTTCCTCTCTCTTTTGCTCTGCTAAGAGATTTTAACAAATCTCAGAAGAAAGTCTCTTCTGACTTTCAATTGTTTCTTTCACAACTTCTG
The DNA here is from genome assembly GCF_037325665.1 of Littorina saxatilis. Lineage (NCBI taxonomy): Eukaryota > Metazoa > Mollusca > Gastropoda > Littorinimorpha > Littorinidae > Littorina > Littorina saxatilis. Next base: position 25,263,062 of record NC_090246.1, read on the forward strand.
ATATTTTATATATGTATATGTATAGGTTACAACACGAGTGGTTTTTTATATGGCTTGTATTTCAGTCAAGACCCAGCGGATGAATATCATAGGGATTCACATATATATATATGTGTGTGTGTGCGTGTGTGTGTGTGTGTGTGTGTATGTGTGTGTGTGTGTGTGTGTGCATGTGTGTGTGTCTGCGCGTGTGTGTGTGTGTGTGTGTGTTCTTTGTTGTTGAACAAATTGGCCTAATGATTCTGAAAAAAGTCGAAAACAGAAACCAAGACATAATTCAAATTATCAAGGTCAACCGCATTAGCATACCTGGTCAATATCCGTTGCTACAATCTGCTGACCACTGTCCAGCTGTAGAGGCGTACCGGCAGGAGAGTTCTCTGTGATGTTGGCGGAGAAAGAGGATCCAGAGAATGTCGGAGCATTGTCGTTGACGTCGTTAACCGTGATGGTGACTGTCTCTGTGGCAATGAAGTTACCTTTCTGTGCGTAAGGCCCGCTTTGTTCTGTGGCCTGAAGAAACGAGCAGAGAATGATTCTGGAGGAGCGAAATGATTTTGGTGTTAGCCGATATTAATGTCTGCCTGACTCGCTGGCTGGTAGGTTGTTTATCGGTTCGGTCGTTTATCGTTTTGTCTGTCTGCATGTCCGTCTTTCACTGTTTTCTGTCCGTCTGACAGTCTGTTGTGCCCGCACGAGTGAGTGTGTGTGTGTGTGTGTGTGTGTGTGTGTGTGTGTGTGTGTGTGTGTGTGTGTGCATGTGCGTACGTGCGTGCGTGCGTGTGGGGTGTGTAAGTGTGTGTGTGTGTGTGTGTCAGCCTAGTGTGTGTGTGCGTTTGTGTGAGTGTGTGTGCTTGAGTGTGTGTGTATGTGTGTGTGTGTGTGTGTGTGTGTGTGTGTGTGTGTGTGTGTGTGTGTGTGTATGTGTGTGTGTGTGTTTGTTTGTTCGTTGAACGAGCTAATATTGCTTTCTGTTGCAAAACACTCAGTGCAACTGCTGAAATCTACCTGTACTGTGATGGCGCAGCGGCCAGCGTTGTTTTTCAAGGTTGAGTTGTCTCTGTCTAAGGTACTGCCGACAGATATTATTCCAGAATTTGCGCCAAGGGCAAACAACCCGGGGCAGTCAGCTGAAAACAAATTCATAAGTTACTAAAATGAATGTTATTGCTGACATAATTATTCGAGAGCATTGCTTGTGTTTAAGATATTTAAATCAGTGACGTTCCATATGCACACAGGTACAAGGTGAAATCATAGATGAAAGAAAGTTGTTATCTTACCAATGTTAAGAAATTGGTATTGACAATATTGTTAAATAACTATCATACACAGAATCTGAAATGGGTATCCACAAAAGTGCAACATGTATTGGACAACATAATTACATCATTAATCACAGTTGACTCTAACCATGGACAGTAAAGGAAAACTAACAATTTGAAAACATGGAACAGAAAGGCTGGTAACGTTTGAAAATCAAGAATTAAAAAAAAGAAAAAAAGAATTTTGGTTTTATAAGAAAAGTAAAGAGTTATTGCACTAACTGTGAGTAATGTTGTAGCCAACTTGGTTCGGGATGGCTTGATCCTGGTCGACTGCTTTTACTGTTAAAACAGCGTGTCCCTAAACAAAGGCAAAAACAACAGCGACATCACGATTACAGTTTTATTTGGTATGGTGACTGCGTCTTCATCTTGGAAACAATGAGTGTGTGAGTGTGTGCGCGTGTGAGTGTCTGTGCGTGTGTGTGTGTGTGTGTGTGTGTGTCTGTCTGTCTGTACGCATGTCCGTGCGTGCGGGGGGGGGGGCGTTGTGTTGTGTGCGTGTGTGTGTGTGTTTGTTGTGTTTTGTGTGTGTGTGTGTGTGTGTGTGTGTGTGTGTGTGTGTGTGTGTGTGTGTGTGTGTGACATAGAGAGAGAGACAGAGAGAGGGAGAGAGAGACAGAGAGAAAGAGACAGAGATATAAAGAGACAGAGGCGGAACAACTACAACCACATCATAACCAACACCATCATCTCAACAACAATACAACCCTCAACACCGGCATCACCACCAACAACAAGAACAACAACACCAATAGAATAAGAGGCAGTCATATATACTTGTGCAGTGTTTTCATTGACGCTTTTGACATAGGGTAGGTTCGTGAAGACAGGGGGAGAATCCTGGACGTCTTTCACGGTTACAAACAGATCTGTGGTGGAGTTGAGTGAAGGCGTGCCTTGATCCTGAAATATAAACATCGCAATGCTACATTGATGTTGACTAATAATCAAACGGGGGGTGGCGCTCACCGTTAATTTCCGCTATTTTGCCGGAAAGGAGATAAACAACCGTTCGTACGTTTGTTTATTGTATGTTTTTTAATAGATTTGTGTTACTTGTTGCAGCGAATGTTTCACTCTAATTTCGGAAATGGATGGATAATATAATATGGTGTGTTCTTGTTTGCTATGTTCTCTTCTGTCTTTCATTTTTATTTTATAGATGTTTTTGATGACGTCATATCTAGCTCTTTTACAAACGTTGAGACCGCACTGCTGTAAGTTGTAACGTCATTTTTTACTCAGACCTTACTAGTTTCGGCGATGACTTTTCCCGGGTTTTCAAAAGATCAACAGATTGACTACATGTTTTGATATATAAATATATCGCTTGACACCACTTATTATCTATTGTTTTTGGCACCTTACCGATGCTATGACGATGAAGTGATAGAAGGTCTTGCTTTCGTAGTCCAGAGATCCATTCAAAGTCAGATTTCCTGTGATGGCATCTATCATGAATTTGGTATCCTGCTCTGTCCCTCCGCCGCCCTGGTCACAGAAAATTCATTCATGTATTCGTGCATAAGGGATTTTCTCAGCAGTGGACAGGGATTAAAACCTGTAAAAAATGTATAATGGTATATTTCACAAGCAGTGAACATTAAAAGTTTGAATTTAAGATCACGGTTTCTGTTTTATATATTTCATTATGAAAGCATTTATTAATCCCATGTACGGATGGAGCAATTGGAACGCACTTCATCTCTTGGTATACATAATCTAAACCTCGTTTAGTAAAAACAAATTTTAAAAAACATCGAAAAAACCCAATCGATTTAATCATCAAAATCCGTCAATGTCTAAAAATCCAAATTGATTCGATTTAAACACACACCCCTTCCCATATAATCATGTGAATCATCACATATTTGTTCAGGCGTGCACGAGGAATGAGGGCATCATTCTACTTGAACATATACCAACAACTAAAAACTAGGCTTCTCTTTAATTCAAATTTAATTCAATTTTGGTTGTAAGATAACGTCGTATGTTGACACTGGTTATCAGTTACAAAATAACTTCAACACCAAAGTTATCCACTCTGAATAATATAATGTAGCCAGGCCGTCGGTGTGTGCTCAAGTAGGCCACCCAACGTAAAATCATGCACAGATGTGTGGTGATTAACATGATGGGTTCCATGGTAGGAAAATATCTTAACAAGTACAGCAAAGGTAACTCACCTGAGTCACTGGCTGGAAAAAGAAGAAGAAAGAAAATACGTTAGAACATAAGTGTGTGTGTGTGTGTGTGTGTGTGTGTGTGTGTGTGTGTGTGTGTGTGTGTGTGTGTGTGTGTGTGTGTGTGTGTGTGTGTTTGTTAGGTTTAAATGACTTTAAAATACCCCGTTTATATGCCCTGAAATCAGAAAAGTTCATGTTCATGCACAAATGTTTAAAACGTATACAATGAGTGGAATAAACATATTTTTGCGGTGCAGTCCGTCTGTCAGTCTATCCCAAAGCGCAAGTACACACCTCAAGTTTATAGCGGACATTACCGCCCGGCCCGTTGTCAATATCTGTAGCGTGAATGTTAGTGTAGACTTGGCTACCAGTGCTCTCGTCCTGAAATAAAAAAAAACCCCATATTTAGAACAACATTTTTAATTGTCCTGAATAAAACGTTTCGAAAATGTTGCCTTCCTTGAAAAAAATAGTTTTCTTTCGTACTGTCTTTCATTGTTCACATGAAGTCAATTTTAACTACATGGGTTAACATAGACCGGGAATCGAAACGAGGGTGTGTGTGTGTGTGTGTGTGTGTGTGTGTGTGTGTGTGTGTGTGTGTGTGTGTGTGTGTGTGTGTGTGTGTGTGTCTGTGTGTGTAGTTTGTGTGTGTGTGTGTGTGTGTGTGTGTTTGTGCGAAGAAGTTTAGACTCGAGCATCATTTGGTCACTTGTCACTAACACGGAGGATGAGAATAATCTTCTCAAATCAAAAAGAAGAGGCACAGGCGCATGTATACGCTCCCAGTAATTGCTAGCGCACTACAACAGTGCGCTAACAGTTTTAGCGCATTGCCATTAGCAAATTGAACTGTTTCACATCAGTTATGTGTCAATAATTGTAATAATAATGGTAATATTAAATCCATTTTCTATAGTGCAAGTCCCGATAACACCTCCGCAATTCCAATTCAAGAAACACACACACAAAAAAAACCATAAAGAAATGCAACCTAAACTAACATAGCAATAAGCACTATCAACAACAGTAGAGAAGTACATGCATAATTTGCATGGAGTGTTCTTACCTCATTGACATCTGCGTTGTAAGGTTGGTTCTCAAACTGCGGACTGTTGTCGTTGACGTCTTTGACGATAACTTGGATCACACTTTCGGTACTATATGTGTCCTGTACACATGTGTTTAAAGACAATTATTCAAATTCACAGCTGTTTTCCTAAAATGTTTCTTTCTAACTTATGTATGTATGCTTTTACGCACGTACGTTCATCATCGCACACATACACACACTTTCGCACATAAATCCAAACGCTTTCTCCATCTTATTCTCTCACACTCGCTCTCTCTCTCTCTCTCTCTCTCTCTCTCTCTCTCTCTCTCTCTCTCTCTCTCTTTCTCTCTCTCTCTCCCTTTCTATCTCTCTCCCTCTCTATCTCTCCCTCTCGCTTTATTTTTTCCTTCCTCCATCACCCAAAATCTATCTTCATCGTGGAAGCTGTGTCCGTCTCTGTTTTTTTTTCTGTTTGTCTGTCTGTCTGTCTGTATTTATGTTTGTCTCTGTCTCTTTCTCTGTCTCTTTTTCTCTCTCTCTCCCTCCCTCCTTATTATTCTATCTTTCTCGCTCTTTGTTTCTTTCTCCCCCACTATCATCGATTCTTGTAATGACCTACCACACAAAAAGCTGTCCATAAAAATATGTATGCAAGGCAGACATGACAGATGGACAGACCGAGAGACATACAGCCAGACAGACAGATAGACAGATAGATAAAGAGACAGGCAAACACACAGAAAGACATAGAATACGTACCGATCCACCTGTTGCCTTGAATCGTACGACGATGTTCCTCTCTCCCTTTTTAAAACAGAGAAGGAGTTCATTTCAAGCGTACTTGAGGTATGAACACAATAGTCTAGTCACAAATGTAAGCTCCTCTGGGGTTTTGCAGTCATGATAATGACACTGTCGTTTCGCAGAAAACAACAACAACAACAATTTGACAAATACACAACACAACACAACACAAAGCAACACAACACAACACAATACACGCACGAACACTCACCCACACCCCACACACCCCACTCGACACACACACACCCCCACCCGACACACACACACACACACAAACACACACACACACACACACACACACACACACACACACACACACACACACACACAGACATTCACCATCACCTGGTCTTCATTCCCATTTTTTTGTTTTTAAACACTTTCAAAATTTACTAAATGTAAAAACTAAGACGGTTTTTATTTTTGTTTGTTGTGTGTGCTTTTTGGCTCACGAAGTGTAGCCTATGCGATGCTAACTTTTGTCTGTCTGTGCGTGCGTGCGTATGTATATATATGTATGTATGTCTGTGGTAGAAACTTTAACATTTGAAGACGTCATATTACATTGACGTCACATTATGACGTACGAGGGTTAGACGTCACGCGATGGAATTACTGAAAGTCTCGGTGATTGTTATTTTGAGCGGGCCGAGACTATTTGGCAGTCGTGTCCGTGTAAGTAGGCTACATGCAGACAGACAGATCTAGATCTAGTGTCTCGCTTTCTTGCACAGTTTCACCTATGCTCTTTCTGTGTGTGTGTGTGTGTGTGTGTGTGTGTGTGTGTGTGTGTGTGTGTGTGTGTGTGTGTGTGTGTGTGTGTGTGTGTGTGTGTGTGTGTGTGTACTGTGTATGTGTGACGGAGTGATTGAGTTTGTGTTACTGTTTGTCGATTTCTTACGTGAGCCTTGAAGGCTTCGCCTCTTGTCTTTACATTGCATTCAGTGGGGATGGGGAAGTGACGAACCTCTTAAATGTGCAATCGCATTAGTAAAAATAGTGGTAATAGTCCACCAGTTTTAACACAAACAATCTACCAGCAGTGCTGTAATGAATTAGGCACAGTATCTTCTTACGACAGTTTTAGAGATGATAATAAAAAAGGCATACCCGATCATAATCCAACGTCCTGTTGAGAATGACTTGCCACTTCGGCTCGCCGCCAACTTGTTTAATGATAAATGCGCGATCAAATCCACTGTAGGTGATGCGTTCAACCTTGTTGATCGCTGTTGAGTTTGCGTCGCTGATATTAGTCAGCACAGTTCCTGTGAGTACAAAAGCAGTCAAAATGCGTCACGCAAGCAAGTTAAAGGCACAGTTTTTGTTCTGAAAATAAAAACAGCGTTGCTCGCCATCTCAGATTGGACAGGACTTCACATGAAATATTGACATCTCTCCTCTTGGACACATACACAAAATCAACATCATGACTGATTCCTGCGCACAGTAGTTTTGTATGTATACATTTATATTCCTGATTGCAAATAGACTCTGCAAAAAAAAAAAAAAACAATCATTGAAAAAGTCCCACTTTTCTAAAAAAGCAGCCCGGGCTGTTCATTTTTGGTAGGTGTCCAAAAGGATTCACAGATGTACCCAATGGAAAGAGCAGAGACACTTAGCCTAAACGTTTGCACGGGAAGGGCTGTGCTTTAAAAACAGTTTAAATACGCACACATAGTATATATATATATAGCAAACAACAAAACGTCAGTATAATATAAGATTTAGAATTTATCACGATAGAGCATTTCTGAGGATAGTAATCTCCAGCATTATGTAATAATTGAGACAGTTTCCGTATCCCAACTCTTGTCATTGTATACAAACATTCTATGCCGTTTAAGTCGCTTAACTAGGCTATTTGATACACTGTTTGGGTCAAAAATGTCATTCACATGGGTCACGTGACCGCTTATCAAGTAAGGATACACCAACATTCGACCAGACAAAAAGCATGGAATACTAATTAATATTAAAACAAAATCGAAGAAAACTCCGAATTCGAACAGGCACAACTCGGCAATGTTTCCATACGGGAAGTAAGACAAATAGCTTTTTACGGAATAGATAGTGTGAATAAAAAGATAAGGGGAACATAATTAGTTTTTTAGTTTGGGTACGACAACTCTTGCATTGCTTTTTTGTGTGCTTAGTTCATATTGTATGCCTTTGTGTGTGCATAATCTCTGTGTACTTAAAAAAAAAAAGGTATTCTCCTATCTTTCCGAAAGTAACACTCTTTTGAACAACGATCACAAAATGAAGCAAGGTTCAACAAATAACCAGGTAGACAATTAATATGATACGTAACAGACATACACCCACATATTTCAAGCTGACCAAATGTGTTGGCGGAGGGGGGGGGGGGGGCGGGGGTGTTGTCTTTAAACATCTCTGAACATCAAATAACACAAAAAAGTGTAATTCAGTACAAAGTATGTTCATTACACGGAGGCGCATCTTTAATGTTTTAAGTATGAACCTAATTAAAGGCCCATCCCGCTTCCCGCAACCAATCAGTTTCTTGCCAGCCACATACACTGTCAGGCTTTTACACACAGTACAAACACCCTTTCGTTTAAACACTTACCGAGAGAGAACATCCTAGGTGCCCTTCAAAAAGAGCGAACATTTTTCAAAGAATTTCTTTTTGCGTAGCCAGCCGGATTTACTTTAAAACAAATCGGAAGCCTCGTTTTGGCGCTAGAACTAACTTTTAAAATCTGAATAATAGATTGAGAGCATGTGAGACAAACATTCTTAGATAAAAAAATAAAAATAAATTCATCAAGACAAGATCAGTACAATTCGAAGTTTTGAAAGTTTAAAAAAAAGGGGAGCTGGAAGCAGTTCATGCAAAGTCGTGTTTGCCGAAGTCTACCGCCGCCGTGTGACTCGTAGTCGTTTGTTGCATTTTAGATTCAAAGGTACATAATGTTATCCTACATACGTGAGAGAGACCACTCATGAGATAACAATATCGTTCAAACCACACGTGTGACGCGGTATGTATATCATGTAAATGAGGTCGTGTCAAACTAGTCTTGCAGGGACCTGTTTTTTTCACTGCTTATGATGCCAAAGTCACCGAACAAACGTCATTATTGAAACACTAGAAGAGTTTTAAGAACTAACACGTCACACTATCTACATACCATTTGTTGCGTTTTCATACACTTCCACGTGTTGGCTGAAAACAGTGTCAAGAAAATATGTTTGCCCATTCGCCAATAGTTGTAGCGCTGCAAAATAAAAACATAAAATAATAAAAAGGCAAGTAAAAAAGGAAGAAAAAATCAAATAGTACTGCAGTCAGGATTATAAACAACAAATAAAATATAATTATATGGTCAGTGATTTGTGAAGGGGAATGATCATACAAAATTACATCAGGGATAAATTGGTGTGATGGTCGCTGTCCGCTGTAGTACAAACACAGGCCCTTACATATACGCGCTCGCGCGCGCGCGTGTTGTTTGGGTGTGTGTTTGTGTTTGTGTGTGTGTGTGTGTGTGTGTGTGTGTGTGTGTGTGTGTGTGTGTGTGTGTGTGTGCGTGTGTGTGTGTGTGGGTGAGTGTGTCGGTGTGTGTGTGTCGGTGTGTGTGTGTGTATGTGTGTGTGTGTGTGTGTGTGTGGGTGTGTGTGTGTGTATGTGTGTGAGTGTGTGTGTGTGTGTGTGTGAGCCTGTGTGTGTATGTATGTGTTCAGAAATGTCAGGACACATACTAAGCTGATGTTTATGAAAATTAAAATGTCATTCTTCCAAAACTTATCTGGAAGATAATGTCTCTTGCAGAAATTTGTGTCAAATAATCCTCGAAGTATACACACACACAGCAATATCATGTTCATATTGGTTACATGTTCCAACAGGTACACAATCAGAGGATCAAGATAGTAAACTCACAGAAGAGAATGCTTGCAGCCAACCAAAAAGCTTCATTTTTGTCTAGAAAAGCCATTATACTCGATGTGATAGGTCAGTCCCCTACAACAGAGAAAAGAATATGACAAAAAAAAAATAATTCCAATAATACAGTAGTATACCAACACAATTAAAACCTATTGTTCTAATTTGAAGAAACGTTTCTCCTGGAGCTGAGCTGAGCGTACGTGTGCTTTCTTACATCTAAGTATTGCACATGAGAGGGACTAATCTAATAATTTACTATGTACCAATGTCAGAAAACAAACGTCAAACAAACAAATGCACACACAAACTAACAAACAAACAGACACACAAGCAAACAAACAAAAAATTGAGAGAAACCATCAGAAAACATTATCATGAAAAGCATATAACAAGCTAAAACACAAATAATGTTCATGAAAAAGTCCACTGTGAATTGAAGGATAGATTTAAAAGGAACAACAGCGTTGCAAATAATAACCGTTTAGCGAATCTCCATGCGACATGCCATGAAATCAATGAACTACGACATTATTCTACTGAAACTTGTAAATTATAAAATAAAATACCCGTCCTTAAAAATCGTGTCATTGGTTGAATGTCAGAGAGCGCTTGGAAGTGAATTCCAAAGATAAGACCCTAAAGAGCTCACTAGAATTAAAAAGCTCGATAACGAGGCAGAGGAGTATACTTTGTTTGGGGGTCTCTTAAATTGCGTGAAGTGAATTGAGAAGAAAGAGTTGCTGGTGAGACAACGAGAGAGAGAGAGAGAGAGGGAGAGAGAGAGAGAGAGAGAGAGAGAGAGAGAGAGAGAGAGAGAGAGAGAGAGAGAGAGAGAGAGAGAGAGAGAGAGAGCGTTTGTCTGTCGGTCTATCTGTCTTGATCTTCATATGTGTCGCTGACAAAAGATGAAGTGGTCGTGCCTCGTTTCCTCCTCATTTGTTGTTTTGTTTGTTTTCTCAGCGAATGGATCCATCATATATTATATCATTATGACGGAAGTAGAAGAAGAAACAACAACAACAACAACAACAACAACAACAACAACAACAACACACAAAATAACAAGGGGAAAAGCAAAAAAAAAAAAAAGAAACTGGAAATCAACAAGCCGATACCTTCTCAAACAGGCTCTAGTAGAACTGCGAAAGACAACAGACACGTACCTCCAAACCAACACTCGCGCACAATCTGCCACAAGTTTCTCTGAACAAAAAGCAACACCGATCACAAGTTTTCGGGATTAAAAACAAAAGACACAGATCACACAGGCGTCCAAACACCTCACGTTGTAATGAAAAACCGACACCGAAAGAGACCACAGGTCTACAGGACTTAAATGTAAAACCTACACAGGAGTATACACACCTTACGATGTAAGGAAAGCCACCATTCAGCAGCAGGGATCACAGTTGTTCTTGGTCGAGTAAAATGAATCACACACGAGTAAAGACACCTCCCATTGTACGAAAACAAAATCCCAGTGTTTTGCCAATCTGATTTTTATAAAAATCGTTTAATAGCCGTCCAAAACACCAACACGAATCAACAGAGAGCACAAGTCGCCGGGACGAAGAACCTACACATGAGCAAACACATTGTAAAGAAAAACAACCTGTAGCAAAAGCGATCACAATTGTTGGTCCAATCAAGGGAATTGCACAAGAGTAAAGACACCTCCCGCCGTAAGGAAAAAAACAACACTTTGTAAACGCGATCACAAGAATCAGTGCTCGCGGTTGAATAAAATAAACCACACAGCAGTCAACACACACATCCCATTGGAAGTGAAGCACACGCACTCACAATTGTTCGGGATTAAATGAACACAATCACACAGGAGAACAGAAACCTCCCATTTCGCAAGAAAAAAAACCCACCCCTGTTTCTTTCCCGGAAACAAAACCCACGGGATGGTCCACTCACTGTGTCATGTTTCGACTCTTATCAGACACGCTCGTAATAAGTGTCCCAATGTATTGAGGACTAGTTGGCGATTAAAGCCATAGTCCTTCCCGTGTAAACAATTCGACTGACCTGTAGTCTCAGCTTCGGTCTGGTTTTTACATGGGATGATACCCTGAGGACTAGTTGGCGATTAAAGCCATAGTCCTTCCCTTGTAAACAATTCGACTGACAGTCTCAGCTTCGGTTTGGTTTTTACATGGGATGATACCCAATCCCTCCGCTTGGACACGTACCAAAATTCAAAAGCCTGGGGGGTCTATGTGCAGAGTGGAACATGCCCATGGATTTTTTTCTTACTGCACGCGTGTGGAAATCTGTAACAGTATATCATTCAAAGATATTCACTCTCTGCGTAGCAAGGAGTCCGGATTTTAATTTGTGGTATGTGGCCAAATGGAGAAATGCTCTTATTCCATGTAAAAGCAGGGACAGATCTGAGATGATGAGTCGTATATATATACGGGACGGACTGTGCCTTTCAGGGCTCAAAGGCATTATTTCAGGACTAGTTGACGATTACAGGATGGAGACACGCGCGCAGCAACACTATTTTGTGCTAAAACATAGCCTGGAGGCGCGTTCGCAAGCAGATTACCGTCCGAGTCATTGAAAACTCTAGCCCCTTTATCTCATCTGCCCCAGCTATTGTCTTGATAAAAACAATCGACCTAGACTGGCGAGCAAGCTTCTGTTTTCGGTTTAGATTCTCGTTGCACAATAGGACAGTCACAAGAAGTGTGTTGACTTCTTTTTTCCTTATTTTTTTTCTCTGATACAGCGATAACGTTTGCTGTTTATCGCGTTGCCCTTTTCAATATGTGTCAGATTTCAGATGAAGCTGTCACAGCAGCGAATATCGAAATTATTTATGTTTTATTGAAAAAACCTTAAATGAAATTGGTCTCTCTGGCCTTTGGACTTTTCAAGAAAATGTTCAATACTCAAGCGCATGGTTTAAAAAGAAAGTAAAAAGAAGCTTGTATGACCAGTATATCCATAAATGGTTTACAGAAATTGGAACAAAAAATATGTTTTGGAATGATCGAATGTTTCAAGATATTTTTGCATGTGAAGACTATGTCACACACCTGCCATATCAGCAATGTGTTTCATTGATGAAGTTTAGAATAAACAAAAATTTGCCTGTACAGAAAGAACGTTATCTTAACATCCCGAGGTCAGAAAGAACTTGCATCAAATGTGTATCACAAGACATAGGTGATGAATTCCATTATTTATTTGTCTGTGATTTTTTCAAAGAAGAAAGAGCTGAGTTGTTACCACCTTACTATTGGAAAAATCTAATGCACTTAAATTTAAAAAGTTGTTTGCTACTAAGAAAAAGAAATTGCTAAAGAATATTTTGGACTTTATTAATAGAATTTGTACCAGTTTTTCATAATTGTTTTTAATTTTTTTATTTTTTATTTACTATATTAGCATATATCATGATTGTATTGATTGTATTTCTTGTTCAAAATGCCCCCATGGGTTATGGACTAATAAAACTTGAACTTGAACTTGTGTACATTATAAGACCCCCAACCACCAACCAAATATCCGCCACAACCGCTTTTAACAAAAATAGTGTTTAGGTTAAGGTAATACAGGAGTGTGTTTGTGTGTGTATTTGTGCGTGTAAATGTGTGTGTGTGTGTGTGTGTGTGTGTGTGTGTGTGTGTGTGTGTGTGTGTGTGAGTGTGTGTGTTTGTGTATACGTGCGTTTGTGTGTATGTGCGTATGTGTGTTTGTGTTGGAGTGTGTGTGTGTGTGTGTGTGTGTGTGTGTGTGTGTGGGGGTGGGTGTGTGTGTGCCTGTGTGTGGAATTGCGTGCGTGCGTGCGTGTGCGAAAGTTTGTTCTTAAGAGGTGCTGAGTGGATGCTTTGTATATTATTGTTTGTGAGGGGTCTGCCCGACATCTGGGAATGTTTGAAGAGGCTTTTATTTTGTTGTTTCTCTTTTCTTTCTTATCTTTTGTCCCTTCGCTTTTATCTCTTTTTACTTCAAGAAATCGATGATGCTCGTTAACTGTCATCAAAGCACTTACCATTTACATGGGCTAGAACTCTGTGCGAGACAGATGCAGCGAGAAAATCGGTGATGTAAAGGACAGATCAGTGAAGTTAAAGGCACAGTGCAGCTCACAGCCTTCGTTTTGCGTTTTTGTTGCAGCTGAGTGCATTTACAGTTTAAAAATCCTCCTATGGTAGTAAAACAAACCCAAAACTACCCAACGACGACATCTGTGAAGCTCGACAGTTTCTTGTTCACGCGAGTGCATAAATTAACCTAGTAATTACGTGGTGTTTGGTCGGAGTTCGATTCAACTGAGTGATTCCGGCCTCCATTTTGTTTTACACAAACTCATGATGACGTCTGACATAGTTTGCTAGTGACGTGTCTTTTTGTGCATGATGTGGTGATTAATTCGTTAAAAAATCGCAGTTCTTGACTCTTTGGGTGCAAGTCAATGAAACTTGGTTGTTCTTCTAACGGATAGCTGCCTGAGGTATGACTAAAAGCCCCAGGGATTTGACAAGTTCAGTACCTTTAACAGATTGCCTTCGAGCGGAACTTTTCAGAATGTTATACATACCTGAAATGGATACCCTGCTCCTGGAGAATGTCTGTAAATATTTCGTGCAAATACGTTAATTTTCAATATTTAATGTTAAAAATATCTTTTTGCGTGCATAACCATCTGTCGAGAAGGCTTTAGTTATAGCTAAAGACAATACACTGTCAGTTCAAATATCAAAGCGTCTCCTTTTCCTTCCATGTGACTTCGGTATAACCAGCTGAACCACACAACCTTTCTTGGAAGCTCGAAGTTTGTATGTTAGCGTTGCAGGAGTGTCCATGCACCTTCGTAGGGTTCTAAGTTCAAACGAACGATGGGAAAGCAAGAAAAGAAAGACTGAACGAAGCAAAGTATATTTGAAAATAAAGGACATAACATTGCGGAGTTAAAAACAGCTACATGATTGTGTTTAAGCGTAGTGTTTGAACAATTCGTTGCATAATTAGTTACAGTCTGAAAATGTTTTCGATGTGGACTTTTTGTTCGCAAGTATTTATTTTGTGCGTTCTGCATCTTCTCTGAACTTTTCTCTAATCTGTCTGCTTGTAACTCTGTTTCTCAGTCTGTTTGTTAGTCCGTCTCAGTCTGCCTGTTTGCCTGTCTATGTCTTTTTTGTCTCTGTGTGTCTTTGTTAGCCCTCCCCCTCTCTCTCTCCCCCCGTCTCTCTCTCTCCCCCCCCTCTCTCTCTCTCTCCCCCCGTCTCTCTCCCCCCTCTCTCTCTCTTTCTCTCTCTCTTTCTTTCTCTCTCTCTCTCTCTCTCTCTCTCTCTCTCTCTCTTTCTCTGTCTTTTAGTTTTTATTTTATTTATTGTACATTTAAAAACAATTAATTAACCACTGAAAAGCGAAATAATGAGTATTTGTCCCGTTTCAACTAACAAAAATATGTTGAGCAAGTCAGAACGGCGCATTATGCATATCTATATATATATACGACTTGTGTGTGTGTGTGTGTGTGTGTGTGTGTGTGTGTGTGTGTGTGTGTGTGTGTGTGTGTGTGTGTGTGTGTGTGTGTGTGTGTGTGTGTGTGTGTGTGCGCGCGATGCACGGCCAAAGTTCTCGATGGATCTGCTTCAAATTTGGTGGGCATATTCAGGTACACCCGGGACAGGACACAACCTGGTCGATATTTCAACACGGGCTCTCAGCGCGCAGCGCTGAACCGATTTTGGTTCCACCTCAGCTACCCGGGCTCCCATACCGACACACCAAAGCCAAAGTTCTCGGTGGATCTTTTTCAAATTTGGACACCGTATTCAGCTACACCCCGGACACAATATCATCGATGAGATATTTCAACACGTGCTCTCAGCGCGCAGCGCTGAACCGATTTTGGTTTTTCTGTTCATTTCACCATTCCCAGTAACTCTTCCTTATCTTCTCCAGTGTTTTGCGTTTATCTCCCTTCCTTCGTGTGGCTTCAATCCATATTCCCGTTTCAGTCTACGTCACTATTTTTAGGATGTCACTGCGCTGTCCAGAACGCTTCCCTTGCACCCGTAAGTTGTTCTTACTGTCAAAGTGAAAAGGTCGAATCAATTTATAGCCACGCGAAAAATACACTGTCACCTATCTCTATATATTTATAGATATAGATATACATATATATATACACGGCTTCTCTGTGTGTGTGTGTGTGCGTTTGTGTGTGTGTGTAAGCAACACCTGTGGATTATTGAGTTCTGTTTGTGATGTGGTCTAGCGGCTTTTGTCAGTCTGTATGTTCTGGCATCTGAGAAGCCACAACAGATAATATAGGGCTAATAAATAAGCTCTAAAATTCTCAATGACGTTTGACAGGACTTCGCCTTCAAAGGTGATTGTGGTGAACCGCCACGCTGTCTGTCTCTGTCTCGCGATTCACCCCGGCGAAGCCGGGTATTCCTCTAGTATATATATATACATATATATATATATATATATATATATATATATATATATATATATATATATATATATATATATATATATATATATATATATTTATCCTACATACGTGAGAGAGACACCCGTGAGATAATAATCGTTCAAATCACACGTGTGTACATCATGTAAATGAGGTCATGTCAAGCAAGTCTGGCAGGGACCTGTTTTTCCACTGCGTATGATGCCGAAGTCACCGAGACAAACGTCATTATAGAAACACAAATTGTGCTCGCTAATTACCCTCGATGAATCTTTAGAACTAACACGTCACGCCACACTTTCAGAGTGACATTTCTTTGCTTTGACGTAATAGATTGCACGAGGCTTTAGATGAGATCGAGGTTCCAAAACAAGCGTCTTCAATTTAGCTGCCTCAAATGCAGGACATTTTCAGTAAAATACACGTAAGCACAGTATGTAGGATAAACAGAATACTACATGGCTTGCTGTGTCGTACCAGATTTACACTCGTTGCTTTTTCAAATAGTGAACAGCTCGCTTTCGCTCGCAGTTCAATATTTTAAAAAACAACTCGTGTAAATCTGGTACGACACAGCAAGCCATGTAGTATTCTCTATCTATATATATATACGACTTGTGTCTGTCTGTGTGTCTGTGTGTCTGTGTGTCTGTCTGTGAGTTCGCGATGCACGGCCAAAGTTCTCGATGGATCTGCTTCAAATTTGGTGGGCATATTCAGGTAGACCCGGGACAGGACATAACCTGGTCGATATTTCAACACGTGCTCTCAGCGCGCAGCGCTGAACCGATTTTGGTTCCACCTCAGCTATTTTGGTTCCACCTCAGCTACCCGGGCCCCCATACCGACACACCAAAGCCAAAGTTCTCGGTGGATCTTTTTCAAATTTGGACACCGTATTCAGCTACACCCCGGACACAATATCATCGATGAGATATTTCAACACGTGCTCTCAGCGCGCAGCGCTGAACCGATTTTGGTTTTTGTGTTCATTTCACCATTATAAGTAACTCTTCCTTATCTTCTCCAGTGTTTTGCGTTTATCTCCCTTCCTTCGTGTGGCTTCAATCAATATTCCCGTTTGTAAGTTACTATTTTTAGAATGTCACTGCGCTGTCCACAACGCTTCCCTTGCCGCCCGTAAGTTGTTCTTACTGTCAAAGTGAAAAGGTCGAATCAATTTATAGCCACGCGAAAAATACACTCTCACCTATCTCTATATATTTATAGATATAGATATACATATATATATATACGGCTTCTCTGTGTGTGTGTGTGTGTGTGTTTGTGTGTGTGTGTGGGCAAAAACCTGTGGATTGTAGAGTTCTGTTTGTGATGGGGTCTAGCGGTTTTTGTCTGTCTGTATGTTCTGGCATTTGAGAAGCCACAGCAGATAATATAGGGCTAAGAAATAAGCTCTAAAATTCTCAATCCCGTTTGACAGGACTTCGCCTTCAAAGGTGATTGTGGTGAACCGCCACGCTGTCTGTCTCTGTCTCGCGATTCACCCCGGCGAAGCCGGGTATTCCTCTAGTATTATATACTGCGTCATTGAAACCAATGCGGACAAGAAAGCACACCAAAACAAAACAAACAGCATACAACCAGTTTGAACAGGCGAGGCTATAATTAAGATAGCCTCACACATTTAAAAAACCCAATCAGCTCAACAATCTCATCCCACTCAAAAATAACGCCTTGACACAAAGTTGCCACTGTTTGTATCTTATGTTAACACACACGGAAAATATGCACAGTCGCACCCAGATAATCCCTTCAACGTGTTGACTAAACTAATTAACTTGAAACGTGAAACCAAAAGCAAAGTACTTGTAGCTTCAATCGTGAATGTAAGAGATCGCAGAACAATGGGATTATACAGTGGTCCGAGTCGTTCGGTGGCTAACTTCGACAGTTAGTCGTGTCACACTGGAGAGGTTTAGACCAGTAGAGTGAACGGAGGGCGTTTGGGAATACGGTCTGCTGTTCTCTCCAAGAATAAGCGTATATATATAACTTCACGACACTGCGAAGTGGATTACAACGTAAAGGCATTGTATGCACGATTCAAGTATAATTTGCACGAGTGTGCGGTCGTATTCAGTATCGCATCAAGGACAACATCCAAAATGGCATTCCGATTGGGGTTTTGCATAAGGCGAGTTGCATTTTATCTTGAAATGCAGTTAGACGAGTTCTCTTTGCAAATCAATATCACAAAAGCCGCATATATGGAACACACTAATGAAAATGCGGGTTTAAGATTATGAGTTATTTCTAATATGCTGACTGTTAGCAAATGATAACAGACATGTCTAGAAAAAAGATATCAAGCATGAGCCTTTTAGGCGAATGCTGATATCGTTTGTGAGACATGTCTGTTATCATTTGCTAACAGTCAGCATATTAGAAATAACGGTTTTATTACCGTTTAATTCGACCAAAAGAAATTTCGAAGCGACCCCGCGAATTAGACAGAACAGCCGCAATGGGAACTGGAGCGCTCCTACCTGATTATGCCTGTCAGTCAAAGAATTCTCGTGACCTGGGTCAGCCAATCAGAGTAACACACCTTACGTGATGAATATTCACAGGTCAAATGCGTTTGACACACAACAAACCATGTTGAACATGCGTTTCGGTTGCTTCGTTTTTTCTTGTTGAACAGAGAGCGACAGATTTAGAACCGACTCCAGACGGATGGGAAATGACGTAAAGATACATTTGACGTAAAGCGAGTGACCCAATTTCACTTGATTTTCCGAACTTTGATAATTTAGATTTAAAGTGAGCGAGTCGAGTCGGCATTGCTCAGAGGATGGGCGGTGCCTCGCTGTTCCGTAAAGCACCCACCGACAAAACTCGCTTTTCGGTATTTTTTAGATAAAAAGAGTATTATCTGACAGCATTTGAAGTGTCATTCTTTAGAATAAATCACACTGATATTGCTGATTTAAATTGTTACTTTGTCTTGTTAATTTACATGTTCATTTTTAGCTTGATAAACAAAAAGGGTCCCTGCCTGAACGTTATAACATTTAGAGGGTCACCTAGAATCCGTCCTGATTGGTCAAAAAGCCATATGGGGCACTGAATTGGTAATAAAGATGCATAACATAAACAGCTAGACGAAGCATTGCGTTGTGACAGAATTGTAACTATTTTCAGAGAAGAGAGAAAGAAAGGGCGAGAGAAAAAGAGAGAGAGAGAGAGAGAGAGAGAGAGAGAGAGAGGGGGAGGGAGAGAGAGAGAGAGAGAGGGAGAGAGAGAGAGAGAGGGAGAGAGAGACAGAGCCAGAGCCAGACAGAGATAATAATAATAATAATAATAAATGAGCATTTATATAGCGCAACATCATAACTTTACAATTATGCTCTTTGCGCTTGACACATTTAAAATTAAAACACAGTTATAACAAGCATTTACATCTACATTCATAGTCAACAACGCTTAATTAAAAGCATACACCATCAAAGATACATTACAAAAGATTCTTCCACTAACTAAATAATAAAAACATGAATAAAATAGGTAGTGAAAAATCACTAAAACAACAAATAACACTAAAATTAAAACACAGTTATACAAGCATTTACATAGATCTACATTCATAGTCAACAACGCTTAATTAAAAGCATACACCTTCAAACATACATTACAAAAGATTCTTCAACTAACTAAGTAATAAAAACATCAATAAAATAGGTGGTGAAAAATCACTAAAACAACAAATAACACTACATGTAGCCTACTGATGAACTGAGAAAACAAAATCAGGGGTTGTATTTCCTGAAGAGGTGCGTTTTAAGTGCTCGTTTGAATGCTTGGGGTGACTGAGAGTGGCGGATGTGAAAGGGGAGAGAATTCCATTGTGTGGGTGCGCAGAAAGTAAAAGTGCGTTGTCCGTATGTTTTGGTTTTGGTGTGTGGAATGGTAAGGATGCGACAGTCAGAAGAGGCACGGAGTTGTCTTGCTGGAGAATAGACGGTGAGGAGTTCAGACAAGTAAGCAGGAGACGAACCAGAAAAGAAGTTAAAGCAGAGGGTAGACAGTTTGTAGTCAATGCGGGCTTGCATAGGTAACCAGTGCAGTGTGTGAAGAAGTGGTGTTGCGTGATCTCGTTTTCGTGCTTTGAGAATGAGGCGTGCTGCCGAGTTTTGGACTTTTTGTAGTTTATGCAGGAGGTACAGAGGACAGCCAGAGAGAAGAGAGTTGCAGTAGTCAAGTTTAGAAAGAACAAAGGCACAGACAAGAGTGTTAGTTGTTTGAGAGGAGAGTGTGTGGCGAATGGTGCTGATCTTACGAAGCTCAAAATAAGCTGCTCTACAGACTAAAGATATATGTTTGTTAAGGGTCATGTCAGATGAAAGGGTGAATCCAAGGTTTCTAGCTGATGGTGAGAAAAGAATGTCGGTGTTGCCTATTTGAACAGAAACAGGTTGGGGAGAGGGAAATGTAGTGTTCTTCTTTTTGCACAGTAAGACTTCAGTCTTATCATCATTCAGCTTAAGTTTGTTATCAACCATCCAAGATTTAACATCAGTGATGCATGTCTGAATGGTCTGGATGGCGGAATGTGTCTCTGCTTGGGGACTGGGTTTATACAGCTGGGTGTCATCAGCAAAAGACTGATTTAAAACAGAATGGTTTTGAATCAGTGTGGAGAGGGGCTTAGTGTACATGATGAAAAGGATGGGACCAAGTACTGAACCTTGAGGAACGCCGAAAGAAAGTGGGGCTGGAGCAGACATCTGGCCATCGACAAGCACAGCCTGAGTCCTGCCAATGAGATAGGACTCAAGCCATGCTAGCGGTGGACCGGAGATGCCGTACAGAGTCTGAAGTCTATGGAGAAGCGTGACATGGTCAATCGTGTCGAACGCTGCAGAAAGGTCAAGTAGGGTAAGCACTGACACATCACCACCATCCAGAGCAGACAGAATGTCACTGATTACTTTAAGTAGGGCTGTTTCAGTACAGTGAGAAGGGCGATAAGCGGACTGAGAGTGCGAGATCAAATCATGGGTGTTCAAATATGACAACAGCTGCTTCAAAACTACCTTTTCAAAAACTTTGGACAAGAATGATAAATTAGATACAGGACGATAATTTTTCAAGATATTGACATCAAGACTTGGTTTTTTGAGAAGTGGTTTGACAAGTGCAGTTTTGAACAATGATGGAAAAACACCAGATAACAGGCTATCATTGACAATTTGAGTAAGAGTTGGCAACAACACATCAAGATTCTCAAAAAGCAATAGTGTGGGTATGGCATCAAGTGGACAAGTTGTTGGTTTGGACTTCAGAATAATGGATCTAAGGTCTTTTTCACTGATTGGCTGAAATGATGAAAAAGAACAATCAGTGGGAACATCAACATGACTGGAGGAAGCAGAATGTGCACTCATCTGATCAAGTTCAGAACGAATATCAGAAACCTTCTTGATAAAATAGTCGCTGAATACATCTGGCAGCTGACTAGCGGGGAAAACAGTGGGAAGTGGGGATACCTTACTGCGGCCGGATAGAGAGAGAGAGAAAAAAAAAGAGAGAGAGCCAAGAGAGAGAGAGAGCCAGAGAGAGCGAGAGAGACAGAGAGAGAGAGAGAGACAGGGACAGACAGACAGACAGACAGAAAGAAAGACAGACAGACAGACAGACGGTAAATCGTTATCAGGTCCCACAATTCCTGATAACTGATCGAAACCAAAGTGAGGGCTTCACTTGCGTCATGCAACATCGGTGATGATCGAAACCTCTTCAATACGCATAATATGTCCCACACCCTATTTATTTATATGGGAGATTTATATAGCGCTTGACGTTCTCTAAGCGCTTTACATATTAATTACAGGTGCGATGACTGGTCCATATGGAATATTGCAAATTGCTTTTATCACTGCGGTTTCAACATTCCTTTCGTGATCAACAGATTACACACACAAAACGGTAACGAGTGATAACTGTCAGGATATATTGCAGATTTGAATCACTCCACTCGTGCTTGACACGTTTGTACATAAACTAACTTTAGTAAAGACTTCTTGTCTGTCTGCCTGTCTGTCTATCTACCTCTCTCTCTCTCTCTCTCTCTCTCTCTCTCTCTCTCTCTCTCCTCTCTCTCTTCCGGTGTGCCAAAGGAGCAACACACGTTTTTTGAGCTCCTGAATTATCAGCGTGTCTAACTCCAAAATGCCAGTCGTAGGACTTCCTATTGCTGCAGAAGACATCTTATCCACCTTACTGTGCAAAAACACGGTGACATCGTAGAAGGTGACCGGAACAGATGAAGGAGCAGTGTTCGTTCTCCGCTTAAGAAATGACAAGGACGACCGGGGTTTTGCCATGACACCCGCACCGACCGGTTCATGGAGACGCAAGCCATCAGCCCAACAAAGAAGAGACCAACGAAGAGCAGAACAGCACAGTGCCAAGGTAGGCATGAACAGAAACAATGTTCAGTTTACAGGTCAAATTGATGCAAACCATCAGAACGAGGAAAACAATATTAACTAGTGTGTACTCAATAAGTCTGATCTAGGTCAAACCAGAAAAAGCGTCCATGTTGATGTCAGTTCACGCCGTGAAGCACGTGCCAGTGACCCTAGCTTGTCCACCCCACCGCATTCCACTGTGTCAATGCTCGCCCCCCTGAATGCCGCAGATCTTGCTCCACGCATGAATGACGACACACCTGACCCAGATAGCACGCTGTGTATCAACTTACAAACAAGTAAGCCTGTCTTGTGTGCATGAAAACATTGACACCGCCAACCAGTCTTCAAGTTGGGGCAAAGGAAGCTCCGTTGTTTGATATACTTTCAACGCTGCCTGAGAACAAGAAAGCAAAGCTGAAATCTACGTTCAGGAACAATAGGTTTGAGAAAATAGTATGTCAGACCAAAGGTGGCAAGAAAACGCTGCTTGCTGAAAGTGACGATTGTATTCTAGTGTTTGACTGTGAAATGTTTAAAAACAGAACGTATGACGTAATACCAGTGGCAGCAGAAACAGCTTCGGAGGACATGAGACGGGACATGCTTTACCTACGAAGAGGGCAGCAGGTGAACAGGGTCCGCCTCAAGGAAGAAATTGAGCAACTAAACACAGACTTTCATGACTATGTGCGTCTAATACGAACATTCCTCGAGACTGGAGAAAGACCGTGAATGTCTCTGCCTTTGTGTTGATATAAACAGCATCGTTATTCGCGATCGATCACATTGACATTGGTCTCAGACTAAAGACACTGTCGACTTGGATGTGACCAAGTGGATACTAATGACGGGTTCGGTTTTCCACCCGGTGTATTTTTTGTACCGTTCCCTCGTTGCGCGTGATGTGTAATATCCCCATTGCAAGGGGCCGATGGCCTATCCAGGTTTCCCAATTGCTTCGTTTCCGGCCGATTTATGTGGAGCACGTGATGCGCACAAAAAATATTGGCGGTCTAGAAGTGTCGTTTGCGCTATGATGATCGCGGCGGCTTTCTTGACCGCCAAGGACGACCACGCACGTTGTGAGACTTCATTCGTTAGACCCCAATAGCAATTAAACTTTCGTATTCGTATTCATATTCGTATTCTCTCTCTCTCTCTCTCTGAGACTCTCTCTCTCTCTCTCTCTCTCTCTCTCTCTCTCTCTCTCTCTCTCTCTCTCTCTCTCTCTCTCTCTCTCTCTCTCTCTCTCTCTCTCTCTCTCCCCGTCTCATTCGTTGTGTGTGAGGGAGGCTGAGTGTCGCGTAGTCTATGTGTATTACGTCCCTTGATATGCTAATGAGCATCCGGGGACTCGACACCGTCATCGCCATCTTGGTCGCCATCTTGACATCATGCCTGAATAAACACCTTTCCAAACTATCCGACTGTTGGGCTAGTTGTGTGAGTATGACAGCTACATTATGCTAATAGCATAACGCTACATGGTGGCAGCGTGGTCAGTACCGACGTCTCTAGCAAATCGAACTGAATTTAGTTTCAGAAAACAGAAAGTGGCGAGACCTAGCAAGCAGAACTAGACTAGAGTCATGGGTCCTTTCAAAGCGCCCGACGCATTCGATTTCACGCAACCTACAAAATGGCCTGAATGGAAACAGCGTTTTGAGAGATACAGGTCAGCGTCCAAACTGGATAAAGATGAGGAAAAGGTACAGGTCAGTGCTTTGATCTATGCGATGGGAAATGAAGCTGAGAGAATATTTCTTTCATTCGGACTGAGTGATGCAGACTCAAAGAAGTTTGATGTTGTCCTTGGCAAATTTGATGGGTATTTTGTTCCAAAAAGAAACATTATCCATGAACGAGCTAGATTCCACGTTAGAAATCAGAAGCCTGAAGAAAACATTGAAACATATGTTCGTGCACTGCATGAGTTAGCTGCAACAGCGGAGTTCCCAAACAAGGAAGAGTCCATTAGGGACAGATTGGTGTTAGGAGTCCTAGACACTGAACTTTCAGAAAAACTGCAGTTAAAACCGGACTTGACCCTAGAAGGTGCTGTGCAGGACGCTAGGCAGTATGAACTGGTAAAGTCACAGCTCTCAGACCAGCGGCAGTCAAGTGTAGACGCACTACAGCGCAGACAAAGCGGAGGTAGTGATCAACGGAACAGGCGTGGAGGTAGCGCTGGCAGCGCTCGTAGAGGCGGCAGTAGTTATACTCCAGGCAGAGGCGGCTCAACCCAAGGCGGGGGGAAGCTGCAAGAGGCCAGCTGTTCACGTTGCGGTCGTCAGCACCACAGACAAGCGTGCCCAGCACAAGGCAAGAAGTGCAACAAGTGCGGACGCAACAACCATTTCGCAGCAGTCTGCAGAAGCAAGGCAGTCAACGCCATAGATGAACCACAAATGGAGGTGGCATCACAGAGGGGGCATTCAGAAGAGGCTCAAGCAAGCCGAGAGGAACACTTTGTAGGAACATTGTGCTCAGAAGGCAAAAAGGAACCGCCGTGGATGACGACACTCAAGTTTGGAGGATGCGACGTCCCATTCAAGATTGATACTGGAGCGGACGTGTCCGTTATCTCAACAGCGCAGTATCGAAAGCTGAAGCCTTGCCCACAACTTAGCAAAACCAGCGCAATCCTGCGTAGTCCAGGAGGTATCCTAAAGTGTGAGGGACAATTTGTGGCCATTAGCAAAGTCCAAGACCAGCTTCACTCGCTTCGACTCTTCGTCGTACAGTCAAAGACAGACAACCTTCTCAGCAGAGAAGCAGCGGCAAGAATGGGCCTAGTCATGAGGGTTGAAGCTGTGGAGATGCCCTTCGGTGAGCTGGATGACAAACCTGTCCAGTGCCCACCAGTGAAGATCGTTCTGAAAGCAGAATCTGAAGCTTACAGTGTTCACTCAGCAAGAAGGATCCCAATACCTCTGCTAGACAAAGTCAAAGATGAACTCACAAAGATGCAGAAGGCTGGGATTATAGAAGAGGTGACAGAACCAACCGATTGGTGTGCACCGATAGTGCCAGTCATGAAGAAGTCAGGATCAGTGAGAATCTGCACAGACTACAAGCATCTGAATGCAGCAGTCAAGCGTGAGCGCTACACACTCCCCACGCTCGAAGACATCCTGCACAAGCTGTCTGGGTCGGCAGTTTTCAGCAAGTTAGACGCCACATCAGGATTCTACCAGATTCCACTTGACCCAGAGTCAGCAAAGCTCACTACCTTCATTACCCCATGCGGTAGATTTTACTACAAGAGGTTGCCATTCGGCATAACTTCAGCTCCAGAGATTTTCCAAAGAACCATGGAGAACATACTGAAGGATGAGTCCAACGTCATTTGTTTCTTCGATGACATGATGGTCCACAGTGAGGATGAACCAGCACACGAGCGACATCTTGAAAGCGTGACTAAGAAACTGGCCAGCGTCAACCTGAAGCTGAATCGGGAGAAGTGCGAACTCAGGAAGCATGAGATCGAGTTCTTGGGTCATCGAATCAGCAAGAACGGCATCTCACCAGATCCAGCCAAACTGGAAGCCATCATGACCATGACAGATCCAACCAACGTGCCCGAGTTGAGGAGGATGCTTGGTATGATCAACTTCCTGGGTCGCTACTTGCCCAACCTGTCCAGTGTACTCCATCCCGTGACACAACTTCTGGAGAAGAACCAAGCATGGACATGGGGCCCAGCACAGATCCAGGCCATGGTGACTGTGAAGAAGATGCTTACCTCAGCGCCAACGCTAGCACACTACGATCTGAGGAAGCCGACAGTCGTCAGCGCAGATGCGAGCAGTTATGGGATCGGAGGAGTGTTGCTGCAAGAACACCCCGAAGGCATGAAACCTGTCGCATACTGTTCAAGAACATTGACAACCACAGAACGCAGATATGCCCAGATCGAGAAAGAGACACTGGCAGCAGTCTGGTCATGTGAGAAATTCAGCAGATACCTGATAGGTCTGGAAAACGTGACGCTTCAGACAGATCACAAGCCCCTCGTGCCCATCATCAACCACAAAGACCTTCAAGATACGCCCATACGATGTCAAAGGATGCTGATGCGTCTCATGAGGTTTAGCGTCAAAGCTGAGTATGTGCCGGGGAAGAAGCTTGTCGTCGCAGATGCTCTCTCCCGCAGTCCTCAGTTCAACACTGAACAGCAAGACGAGGTCACAACACTCATTGAAGATGTGGAAGCCTACCTACACGGTGTGGACATTTCCTGGTCTTGTGCAGCATCAGACAAACGCATGCAAGAAATCGCAGTGGAGACGAAGAAAGACAGACTGATCCAAGAAGCACTTCGCTATACGCGTGAAGGATGGCCGCAGTACATCACCGAAGTTGAGGATGGATTGCGTGACTACTACGCAGTGCGCAGTGAACTCAGCGAGAATCAGGGTCTTCTTACTAGAGGAAAGCGCATCGTGGTCCCAGCTTCGCTACAGGACGACATTCTACGCAGAATCCACGAGGGTCATCAAGGGATCACTAAATGTAGAGAGAGGATGAAGGAAGCAGTTTGGTGGCCCGGAATCAGCGCCAGAATGAAGAAGTTGGTTGAAGAATGCAAGCACTGTCAGGAGAAGAGGCCATCGCAAACCAAAGAGCCATTGATTCCAACAGAGCTACCTCAGCGAACATTCCAGAAGTGCGGAGCAGATTTGTGTGAACTCAAGGGACAGTCATACCTTGTTCTTGTGGATTACTACTCCCGGTACATTGAACTGGCTCACCTCAAGACGATCACTTCAGCAGAAGTCATCAAGAACATGAAAGACATGTTTGCACGACAGGGCATCCCCGAGATACTTGTTTCTGATAATGGAACGCAGTTCACATCCGGAGAGTTCCAGATCTTTGCAAAGGAGTGGGGATTCAAACACGTCACTACAAGTCCTCACTTTCCACAGGCGAACGGTGAGGCGGAACGTGCAGTACAGACAGCAAAGAAGATACTGTCGCAAGATGATCCTGCACTCGCTCTTCTCATCTACAGAGACACACCTATTGAAGCCACAGGCTACAGCCCAGCACAGCTTGCATCAGGAAGACGTCTGAGAACAACGCTCCCAACACTGTCTGAAAACCTCGAGCCCAGAGTCTGCGAGAAATCAACAGTGGCAGCCAATGACGCAAAGGCTAAGAAGAAGAACAAACAAACATTCGATAGGCGTCATGGAGTACGGCCCCTAGATACGCTTCTTCCTGGTGACATCGTGATGCAGAAGCTGGACGGAGAGAAGAGTTGGAGAAGCCCAACAGTGGTGCAGCAGCAAGTCGCACCAAGATCCTACGTGGTGAAATCGCCACGAGGCACGTTTCGGCGCAACAGGCGTCACCTCAGGCGCTCACATGGTCTGCAGCCTGAGAAGTCCACTCCCTACTCCATTCCTGTCCAAACTGACCTTTCCCAACACGAAGCCCACATCCCCGTATCCAGTGACCAGAAGAGTGGTGCAAGTCACAAAGCACCCAGTCCAGTCCAGACAGGCTCTTACGTTCACAATGAGCCCGGCCCGTGTCCAGGGCCAGTGTCCAGCGACGTCTCCAGCAGCAGTGGTGCCAGCCCAGGTGACGGAGGGTCCGCCAGAGGTTCACCCCCAAGGAACACCGGCCAGGACGCCGGAGGGTCCACCTACAGTCCATCTCCACAGGGCATCATCAACAGCAGCCCGACACCGGTGACTACCCGCAGCGGCAGAGCCATCACCATGCCAGCCCGCTTCAAGGAGTGAACTGTACAAGACATCGCCCAAGCAGGGAAGTGAACTTATGTTATTCGTTAATTGTGCCTTTGCAAGCAAGCAGAATCAAAGTTGGATTCATGAACTTTAGTTACAAAAAGCAAAGTTGCTTATCTCCTTCCTCGGTTATCTGTGGACACTAAACTTTAATTGCAAGCCACTTCGAAAGGCTTTATTTGTCAATCTCAAAGGAAGGGAGATGTCGCGTAGTCTATGTGTATTACGTCCCTTGATGTGCTAATGAGCATCCGGGGACTCGACACCGTCATCGCCATCTTGGTCGCCATCTTGACATCATGCCTGAATAAACACCTTTCCAAACTATCCGACTGTTGGGCTAGTTGTGTGAGTATGACAGCTACATTATGCTAATAGCATAACGCTACACTGAGTGTGTGTGTATGTATGTGTGCAGTGCGTGAGTGGTGAGTCTGTGTGTGTTTGTGTGTGTATCTGTCTCTCTGTCTCTGTTTCTGTCTGTCTGTCTGTCTCAGTGTCTGGTTGGCTGGCCTGGCTGGCTGGCTGTCTGTCTGTCTGTCTCTCCCTCTCTATCTGTCTCTGTCTCTCTCTCTCTATCTGTCTCTCTCTCTCTATCTGCCAGTCTCTCTCTCTCTATCTGTCTCTCTCTCTATCCGTGTCTCTCTCTCTCTCTTTCTTTCTGTATCTCTCTCTGTCTCTATTTGTATGCTCTATCTCTGTGCTCCCGTTAATGCGTACACTCTTATACGTATAACACCTGTGTCTGCCACGTAGTTGAACAACCGTGAGTTGAACATTGCATGCAACTTGATACCACTGTTTTTGACTGACAAAGGTACACATTTATGTACTAGGCGCTTGCGCTACGAATTCCCGCGATAACGAATAACTGATAACGGATTCCTTCGCATGCATTTCTTATTAAGGTCATGACGACCCTCGCCATTGAAAACACGATTAAAGCTTGACAATGTGTGGTCTTGGACTTACTGATTAAAACACATTTGAAGCAAAGTAAAAGTTCATAAAAAACACACAGAAGAAAAAAACTACAAAAACAACAGAGGGATCATACGCTAGAGACACTTTTTTCAACAATGGCAGTTGCATCAAAAAGAAGATTTAAATGACACCACAAGCAAATCTAAAAAGACACGGCGTTTACTTCATGCAATTTACTTCATGTGCCTTTCAAATTTTGTATATGGTGTGTATGTTCAGTTTGTTTGTTCGTTCATGGGCTGAAACTCCCACGGCTTTTACGTGTATGACCGTTTTTACCCCGCCATTTAGGCAGCCATACGCCGCTTTCGGAGGAAGCATGCTGGGTATTTTCGTGTTTCTATAACTCACCGAACTCTGACATGGATTACAGGATCTTTTTCGTGCGCACTTGGTCTTGTGCTTGCGTGTACACACGGGGGTGTTCGGACACCGAGGAGAGTCTGCACACAAAGTTGACTCTGAGAAATAAATCTCTCGCCGAACGTGGGGACGAACTCACGCTGACAGCGGCCAACTGGATACAAATCCAGCGCGCTACCGACTGAGCTACATCCCCGCCCCTGTGTATGTTCAGTGAAACGATTAAGGATCTGACGTTGTCAGTACGTAGCAAGAGGCAGCATACTTTTGAACACTCATTTTTGTATTTTAATAAAGTAATCGAAGAGAAACAATGATATTGAAAAGCAGAATTTCTGACTTCTTTGGGTTCGTTAATGGGAGGTAAACAAACCTGTTAATTTTGTTTTAAAAGAAGTTGCTCCCCTTGCATCATTGACGAGCCGCACCAGCGGGTCGTCTTTGGCGAGGGGTAAGTAGCGTGCAGGAGGAGACATTTTTGTTCATGGGCGAACACGTGACAGGAAGTCGCCGTTTGTAGTCTGTGGTGAAATACCTCACAATGTGCTCAAACAAATCACAGGCACAGGAAATGAACAAGAAGAAGTGTGTCACAAGAATTTGAATTCTAACAAAATCACTGAGCAACACAGGAACACAGGAAGTTGTGGAATACGTCACCCTATGGGTGAGTTTTAGTCGGCCTCTGACGTCACATTGCTCAAAGAAGGGAAATCCAGAGTGGATCAATACATCTGTTGTCTGCGTAAGATGCGCGGTCGAGAAGTAATTAAAATGGTCAGATCTTCCCGGGTTTTATAGGCACAAAATTATACGTTTCATGTTGTAGCAAAAAACTCAAAAATCACTTGTATGTTCATGCCTTAACATTTGACATAAAAGATTTCTAGCTTGAAATTAAAAAGAATCTACGTACTGTATATTTACCATCTCTCAGTACTAGTGTTGTTGCGTGTCTGCATATATGCGTGCATGCGTACGTCCACGCACGAATATACATGTGTGTGTGTGACGGCAAAATTGTTGAACAAAAACATCATAGGTCGATTTGTGCAGGGTCAACCGCAACAAACTCAAACCGAGCCATTCATGCATTGCTGTATTTGAGTGACTTATATACCGACATTTTTATTTCTTTTTTTCAGCACAGGTCTAGGAAAAATCATGAACCAAAATGTTATTTATTTTCTAATTTAAATTTTTTTTTACAAATGTGACCATGGTCTTTTAAACAAACAATGACATTAAACATTGTTATGTTAAAAAAAAGAAAAAAGAAAAAAGCTTTTGTGCACAAATCAGAAAATACATTGTACATTTTACCTACAGGCCAAACCGTGAGTGTCGTGGCAAAGCCAGACCGAGGAAATTGCACTGGTTTTTATTTTTAGATCAGTCGCAAGTTGTCAAGAACAGGCGCTTGTATTTGGATGTGTCCACTGATAGTAGGTTTGGTTGTGATCAATCAGAATGATGTGGGAATAAAAATGTATGACAGTTTGGTATGATGACATGTAATTCACATATGCTGAAATGTAATATTATACATGATATAATATTATTAAGGCTGTTGCCATGACCATGAACCCCATGGGACTGGGTGGCCGAGTGGTAACGCACTTGCGCTCGGAATCGAGAGGTTGCGTGTTCGACCCTGGGTCAGGCCGCTATTTTCTCTCCCCTTTCCTAACCTAGATGGTGGGTTCAAGTGCTAGTCTTTCGGATGAGACGAAAAACCGAGGTCCCTTCGTGTACACTATATTGGGGTGTGCACGTTAAAGATCCCACGATTGACAAAAAGGTCTTTCCTGGCAAAATTGTATAGGCATAGATAAAAATGTCCATCAAATACCCGTGTGACTTGGAATAAAGGCCGCGAAAGGTGAATGCTCGCCTAACAGGCTTGAGGTTTGCTGGTCGATGTGAATGCGTTATATATTGTGTGTAAAAAATGTTTGTTTGTCTGTCTGTCTGTAAAAAAATTCCATTTCACACGGCAGAAATTAATATGTAAAGCTATATAAGCTCACCATAATAATAATAAGAAGAAAGGTTTAATGTTATGTAAAATCAAAATACCAAAATCAAGCACCTATTAATCTGATCTACGGCGCGGGAGTGTGTGTGTCTCTGCTCTCTCTCATCTCACTCTTGGCACACAGGTCAAAGCAGAGGTTAACTTGAGTGAGGGGGGTGATTTCTTGAATTAGCTGAGGGCGGTGTCGTTGTTTGCCGTTGTCATGAGAACAGTTACTTTTGTTTTGTTTCGTTTTTACCTCCAAATTTTTGCATTTTCACAACAGGCTTTTCTGTTTCATCTCCCATACATAGTGTCAATTGGAGAGAAAAACCGGAACAAAACAGAAGTAACTTATCTCGTGAGAACGGTAGTGCACTAGGTTTGGGAAAAACACGACAGTACCTTATCTCTTTCAACCCGTATGGGGCCCTTCAACATGTGACAGACTGACAAATGCACCGAACCCATTTCGTTCTTCGAAAGACTTTTTCCGTGAAAACCTTTCCAGTGCCTCAGGGTCAGCTCAGGGTCAGTGTCATAAGAGCCTACATGTATGGCCGGACGAAGCCATGTTAACGGAAGGGATATAAGACCGTTTTCAGCGGATTTTCACACTGCTAAAACCTGACTTTCTTGCAGTTGCTTTGTCTGCAATGCCTTAGAACTCTACAAATAGTTAAGTTTTTCGCGTTTGTGTTGTAATTTGCAAGCAAACATCGTACATAGTAAAGTTAATCGACTTTGCTACAATTTGTAAAAACTAGGGCATTTAATACCTGATACCAATATATATATATATATATATATATAACAAATTCAAGGAAAAGAAAAGCCAAACAAAGAATGTCAAGTGGCAGCCCAAATTTTCGACCTGTTGCCAGGCCTTCCTCAGGGGCGTGTAATTCTGCGAGACGCCAATTCATGCATCAATTACTAAGCAACACAATACCATGGTTATTTTAGTTACGAATCACAAAGCAAATATTTCAAAAATAAAATTTACATTCAAGCTTAGATCTACTTTCGTTTTGATTGTAATCAAAACAAATGTACACGTGCGAATTCCAAAGTTATTACGTCAAAGGTATACGTATCTTGTAGTGACGTATTCGTCGCTGATGACGTAATTTCAAAGTTCGAACAAAATGGATACTTATTCTTGCCGTGAACAGGCAAAAGTATCATTCTGATGTCTCTTCAATTAAATGCGTAAGTACTTTAACACATTTGTTTATGCCAAAGGTTTGCATAAAGATACAACACTTAACCCTTCGGACAGAATACATAAACAATATGTATCTCAACTATATGAATTCGAAGATCAATAGAGAAGATACACTAAGATTTAGACATCTTCATGCTCATGAACTTTTGATAACATTCCGACAAAACATTCTTCGACGACAAATTTTTACTCTCTCTCTCTCTCTCTCTCTCTCTCTCTCTCTCTCTCTCTCTCTCTCTCTCTCTCTCTCTCTCTCTCTCTCTCTCTCTCTCTCTATCTCTCTAATTCACACACACACACACACACACACACACACACACACACACACACACACACACACACACACACTCACACTCACACACACACATTGCATGGTCTAAACGAAAGCTGTAATAGAGTGTTTACGGATCAGAATTGAGTCCACTCGGCACCAAAGTTTTTAATTTTGCAATCCAGAAAGACTCTCTTTTCCACCTCTCATCCCGGGTCGAACAAAAGACTCTTTCGATCACAAATATATAAATCATATATATAAATCCCATGCTGTTTTCAAATACAGCGTTTTGCTATTCACTTCAATATAATAGTAAATAACAATCAAGAAGTAACGAAGTCTTTTAACCACAATTTCCCAGATATTTAAATATAATAAAGTGTTCCTTTTGAAGAAGTATTATACAGGAAAGTTATCATGCTGTTCACCCTCGTGACGAATAGACTTCAATTCTATGCAAACGCCACTCTGCATGACTAAGCACTCACTTTAGTATTATAATATTGTATCTATTTTGTTACATCTAGTCAGCATTTGTTAACCTTGACGACAGATATCATTGTAGGTAATATCAATACAATGTCCTATATTGATGCTATAGTCAAGGGCGGATCTGGGGGGGGGGGGGGTTACACGGGTTACGTAACCCCCCCCCCCCCCCCCACCCCCCCCAAAAAGAGGTAATTTATTGGCTCAGGATGCACCAGATAGCTCTATTTTGCTTCTTTGGATAAAAAAATTTCCGGGGGGGCATGCCCCCGGACCCCCCTAGAGGCTTAGGCGCCTTTGGCGCCGTCAACTTGTATCTTCGCAGTCATTTTGTAACCCCCCCCCTCCAAAGTGAATTGATCCGCCCTTGATAGTATTTGTATGCCAGTGTCTTTGGGTATTTATGGCAACAGCTACCGAAAGCTACGAAGTAAGCTTACATTTTTTTGTTGGAGTGAAACTGTAAATCTCTTTCATAAACCATTTTGCCATTTACAACAGGCAATGTCATATATTCGTGCTACATTACTAGCATTCAAATGTGTATTCATGGCAACAGCATTTTGCCATTTACAACAGTTTCACTAACACTGTATTCTTTCTTGCTTTATTATTTTGTGACTCAGTGATAATTTTAAATAAAGTTATTTGCATCATACACTTTGATTTCATTCATTTCTATTTATAACTACTTTTACTACTTTCCCTTCTTCACTGTGACATGCCACTGTATCACGCTCATTCAGACCAAAAACAATACCATTCCTACCTGTTGCAACGTCTATCGCTCGCTCTGTCTTTTGGTTCCTTGGTTGATCGATTGGTTTCTTGGTGGAAAACATATTTCTGTCACCAATACCAGTATTATTGCATCACTTCCATAAAGGTAGAGTAGCCTTCTTCCTTTCTGTTAAGCCAATAGGTCTTATTCATGATTGAGCTCTTATTCATTATTGCATTACTTTCACAACAATCTTCTTCCTTGATTTTGCGATAGTTGTTTTATCCTACATACGTGAGAGAGACACCCGTGAGATAATAATCGTTCAAATCACACGTGTGTATATCATGTAAATGAGGTCATGTCAAGCAAGTCTGGCAGGGACCTGTTTTTCCACTGCTTATGATGCCAAAGTCACCGAGACAAACGTCATTATAGAAACACAAATTGCGCTCGCTAATTACCATCGATGAATCTTTAGAACTAACACGTCACGCCACACTTTCAGAGTGACGTTTCTTTGCTTTGACGTAATAGATTGCACGAGGCTTTAGAAGAGATCGAGGTTCTAAAACAAGCGTCTTCAATTTAGCTGCCTCGAATGCAGGACATTTTCAGTAAAATACACGTAAGTACAGTATGTAGGATAAACAGAATACTACATGGCTTGCTGTTCCGTACCAGATTTACACTCGTTGCTTTTTCAAATAGTGAACAGCTCGCTTTCGCTCGCAGTTCAATATTTAAAAAAACAACTCGTGTAAATCTGGTACGACACAGCAAGCCATGTAGTATTCTCTATAACTCAACTCAACTCAACTCAACTCAATTTTATTAATACATATGGAAATTAAATTGTAACAATACTCATTTCCAATCAAAAGAATAAGAATGCATAATAAAAATAAAAACATCATAAGAAAATAAGTGAGTATGATTATTATGAGTATGATCACAGTCTCACTAACGCAAACAGTCATCCGTCAAGTCAAGTCTGCCAACACACAACTCACTCACACAACAACAACAGCAACAGCAATACAATGTAACAAAAACCATAATTCCGATAACAAAAAGACGTCCAAGAGTCCACCTCCACATCCACGCACACACACACAAGGTATATATCTCCCATTTATGTACAAACGCCGAAAAGACAATTTAACAGGACACATCAACACTATTATTTTGTTTACCTGTACCAATAGGTGTAGAACTCCCTGTTTCTTTGATATTGTCAATGTTTCGGCTCGTGTTGATCCTGGGATCAACTGAATTTCTTGTATAACTGTTGGTTGTGGTCGTGAAGGTGGACAGCGTTTTGTTCAGAAGAGCGGGGTTATTCTCCAGTCCTTGGTAACATTTTCAGTCGATTAAATGATTATAATGCATATTAAATGACATAGACAATGTATTCTCGTCATTTTTGTCATCAATATACATCGTTAAATAATGATACAGACAGTCAATAAAACCTTTCTGTAAATGTTTGTCTTCTGTTTTTGTAAATGTTAGTAGGGAAATCTTTGTCACAACCCCTGGTTTCCTTATTACGTGGGTGGTGTATTTTGAAATGCTTGTAATGTTTTGAATGTGAATTATATCAAAATGTGCAAGTTCTTCTAATTCTTTCTCTGCAGGCAAAAGATATATACGAAACCAGATTTTACATGCCTTAATGAAACCAATGTGTTTGGTTAAAATGTCTAAGTTAAATAAAGGAATATCACTCGCGTAACATGGTGTCCACTGCTACACAGCTCCGGAGAATAACCAAGAAATAGGTTAAGTGGAAACATATGTGATTACAATTTTTGACTAAAAAATGTATAATAAGCTGAAATGTGTAACAATTCGGCACAACCATCTCAATGTTTTGAGCAAGAGAGAGAGAGAGAGAGAGAGAGAGAGAGAGAGAGTGAGAGAGAGAGAGACACAGAGAGAGAGAGAGAGAGAGAGAGGGAGAGGGGGAGAGGGGGAGAGAGAGAGACAGGGAGAGAGTGACACAGAGAGAGTGACAGAGAGAGAAAGAGAGAGAGAGAGAGAGAGAGAGAGAGAGAGAGAGAGAGAGAGAGAGAGAGAGAGAGAGAGAGAGAGAGTTTTCAGTCTCCCCATCTGAATCCACAATGCTGCATTTTATTGTATCCTATTAACAACCGTTCATTCGACTCGCCGCACCCCGAAGACATATCTATATTTCTAGATTTATTGCGTGATATCCAAGAAGTACACTGACAGCCAATTTCACGGTGACACGACCAAGGGTCCCAACAATAAAGCAGCACACATCATACACTTGACAGACTTGATGCACTTGACGCAGCAAAAACAGCGCTAGAGAATATCAGCACAAAAGAGGCTTTTATTGGGCAAACCCATCCCGTTCACGAATCAGGGCTGACCAGGAACCCGGAGAAGGAGGTGGCGGCGCTCCAGAACTCGATGCCAGAGCTGACCTTGAGCCAGACCGTGTCGCCCTGTGTCAGGTGCACCACGCCGTGCATGGACGCCGCGTCCAGCGGTCCATTGTCCCGATTGGACACGAAGGAGATCTGCTGACCCTCCACCGTCAACTCAAACTGACCGGTCCGACCGGTGGCCTACGAGCCGCTCGTGCCGACGAAGAAATACGTCCCTGGGGAGAAAAGGAATGTAATCGTTAGTGGATACTTGCAGTTTCTGGATAACTGTGTAAGCATGTAGTTTTGGGATTCCAAACGCTTGCTGACGGAGTGGAAGTCATTATAATTGTAATCTGACCTTAAGCCAAACACTCGTGTCTTGGTCAAAGTTTTGAAGGACATGACTGCTGATGACAACATTACCAGTTCTTCACGTAAATGAAGTGTGACTAAAAACATATGAGTATCCGGTTTTTTTTGTCTGAAGTGCAAGTCCTTCAGTTAGCTCCAAGCGCAAGTTAATATCAATAAATATTCGCACTGACATAAACATGTGCACAGCTTACCGTTGAATGGTGTTGTGAATTTGCCGGTAGAGGTGCTGTAGCAGTTGCCTTGGTTGATGATCACGTGATCCACGATCAGAGGAGAGTCGTGCTGGATTGACGTGTTACGCAAGTTGCGAGCATGGAAGCTCACATGGTGGCTTGTCCTCGTTTAAAACAACGAGAACAGATAAACAAGGACGTTATATTAACCTACAGTTTGGCTGAACTTTGCCTTTGTGTTTTGCACTCTAAAATTGTGAATTATGTGTACGCATCAGTATACATGTAGTTGGTAAGGAGAATACTAAGATACAGTTGTAAAGGTATTCGTGAGATGTTTACAACTGCGAAAGAGTTGTCAGAGGCTGGCAGGTCAGTGTTTGCTACACCAAAGCTCAAAAGTATCTCCGATTGCATCTTCCAAAATGACAATGATAAGCATTTCAACCACCGCCACCCATTCTATCCATCGCAACAACCACCACCATCTTCAAGATAAACTGTGTATGTTATCTATAGAACACGAATTTCTCTTTCATCTTCCAGCTGGTGAACACGATCAGACAAATGTGAGTCGCTGTTCTTCATCAAGACATTCTCCGCCTTAATGGCGTCGTTCTCCTTTTGCAGCGCCGTCTGGTGAGCTTCCAGCAGGGTTAGCCGAGACTCAGTCTGGTCCAGCATGTAGGTGGCCTTGCCCTTGTTCGCTCAGTTGCCCTCTGGGAGACATGCAGTGCTGATGGAGAGTACAGGGATTCTGCAGGAGTAGTTTCCCCCTTGCACTGGGGCGGAGACTAGAAGTTTGAACTGGCCGTCCTTGTAGGTGGAACTGGACATCAGATTACCGGACGGAGTCTGGTATCAACAAAAGCAAACAAATGGTGTTTTTTTTTTTTTAACAGATCCTCGCATTTAAGATGTAAACATGATACGATTAACTAAAACGTAGGCCTGCTTCAAGAGTCAAAGACTTTGGAAACCAATAATTGCGACGTCGTGCCCCTAGACAGTTGCAAAGCTAAAACAGAAGGCTGTTGGTAGAGCGTAACTAAGTTTATATCCCAGTCTAACATGGAAGATTTTGTGAAGATCTTGCACAGTTGCGCAGACACCATGTTGTTATATTTTAAAGGAGCACACGCGATTTCTTTAAAACTTACTAACATGAAATCTTGATACAGGGACAAAAAACACACAACAGCAGCAGCAGCAGCAGCAGGAACAATCAAGAACAACAAACTGACCATCCACTCGACATCAAAGGGCGGCTGACCGAGGTACGTGAAGGTGCCGCAGTGCAGCTCTTTGGACCACTGGTCAGTTGTCTTGTCCAGCAACGCCAAGGGGTTCTCACTCACGTGTAGTTGACCGTCCGTCGTCATCAGGTCCGCTTGATAGTAACAATTACATCATTCACATTAACTTGTATATAATACGTAACGCCCCGCGGGTTAGGGGGAAGAATTTACCCGATGCTCCCCAGCATGTCGTAAGAGGCGAATAACGGATTCTGTTTCTCCTTTTACCCTTTTTAAGTGTTTCTTGTATAGAATATAGTCAATGTTTGTAAAGATTTTAGTCGAGCAGTATGTAAGAAATGTTAAGTCCTTTGTACTGGAAACTTGCATTCTCCCAGTGAGGTAATATATTGTACTACGTTGCAAGCCCCTGGAGCAATTGTTTGATTAGTGCTTTTGTGAAAAAGAAACAATTAACAAGTGGCTCTATCCCATCTTCCCCCCTCCCCCCCCCCCCCCCTTTCTCCGTCGCGATATAACCTTCGTGGTTGAAAACGACGTTAAACACCAAATAAACAAATAAAAGAAAGATATAATACGTAAAATGCGTCTCGCTTTTCCTTAGCAACGTTTGTGACTGAAAATGCCCGTATTTTCCGTATTGTTGTCACCGTTACTCCATGTGCATGTACTAGTGGGAGTGTCTTTGTTATTTTTCAGAATTTCAGCCCCCCCCCCCCCCCCCCAACTCTCCCCAAGTTTCTCCCACTTATTATTACCCTCATATTCCTTTTTCCAATTTTGCCCAGCCAAACACACACATGCGCGCCGACGTACACACACACGCACACACACTGACACGCACACACACACACACACACACACACACACACACACACACACACACACACACACACACGCACACACACACACACACACACACACACACACGCACACACACACACACACACACACACACATACACACACACACACCTCCCACTTGCAGGACAATGGTGCGCTTGATCCTGAAGAAAGTACCCGAGTCTCCATGGCCGCTGATCTCCACCGAGTAGTTACCGCTGTCCTGGACAGTGACATAGTCCACGATGATGCCACCATTAGGGATGAAGTGCACACGGTGAGAGAACGAGGGGAGCGGCAGGAAATTGCCATGGGTCAGTACAGCGATCATTTCACTGGAGCGACCCTGGTAGAACCACTGGACATCGTCCACTGGACTCTCGCCGGCGGACAGCGCGAAGTTCCAGGGAATGTGAACGTTATCCCCGGCACAGGCGTACTTGAGGTACCCGTCTGGAAGGCTGTCTGTCCATTTAGCCGGCTGGGTACCTTAAAGAGTGACACAGTTAGATAGGTTAAAACAATGTTTATTAGTGAATCTTCACCGACAAGTCCAAACAAGTTGAGGTTCCAGGGCATGTACATGTTACCCCCCGACACAGGCGTACATGAGAATGAGAGACACGTCCGGAAGGCGTTCTGTCCATTTAGCACGCTTACCTGATGACTGGATGGACATTGAAAGAAGCTTTGCTGACATCGTTGTGTCTTCCCCTTTAACAAGGTTCCTTGGCAGACAGACTGGAGTTTCAGAGAATGCACGTTATCCCCGGTACAGGCGAGCGCAAGGGATCTATTCGGACGGTTGTCTGACTATTGTGGCTGGCCTTGTGCAATGTAAGATCAGCTGAAACATATGTTCAAGTAAACCAGACAATGCGGTGTTTTTACATTTAGTCAAGTTTTGACTAAATGTTTTAATTAACGTAGAGGGGGGAATCGAGACGAGGGTCGTGGTGTATGTGTGTGTGTGTGTGTGTGTGTTTGTGTGTGTGTGTGTGTGTGTGTGTGTGTAGAGCGATTCAGAGAAAACTACTGGACCGATCTTCATGAAACTTGACATGAGAGATCCTGAGTATGGTATCTCGAGACATTTTTTTTCATTTTTTTGATAAATGTCTTTGATGACGTCATATCCGGCATTTTGCATTTTTGCGGCGGCATTGTCACACCCTCAATTTTCAATAAAATTGATTGAAATTTTGGCCAAGCAATCTTCGACGAAGGCCGGACTTTGGTATTGCATTTCAGCTTGGAGGCTTACACA
The DNA here is from genome assembly GCF_037325665.1 of Littorina saxatilis. Classification (NCBI taxonomy): domain Eukaryota; kingdom Metazoa; phylum Mollusca; class Gastropoda; order Littorinimorpha; family Littorinidae; genus Littorina; species Littorina saxatilis. The sequence continues at coordinate 25,303,403 of NC_090246.1, forward strand.
TTAATTAATGACTTTGGTCATTAAAAATCTGAAAATTGTATAGAAAAGCGTGCTATCCTCCTCAGCGCAACCGCTACCGCGCTTTTCTGGATTGTTAATTTCACTGCCTTTGCGACGAGCGGTGGACAGACGATGCTACGAGTGTACGGTCTTGCGGAAAAAATGCAATGCGTTCAGTTTCATTCTGTGAGTTCGACTGAGCTTGACTAAATGTTGTATTTTCGCCTTACGCGACTTGTTTCGTCTTTAGACAGGTTCAAAGTTCCAGGGCATGCGCAAGTTATTGCCAGCACAGGCGTACTTGAGGGGCCTATCCAGAAGGTTGTCTGTTAATTTGACATGCTGAATGTCTAAACATAGTGGCAGAATCAGACAACCTTAGCAGTATATTTTGTACAAGATAACAGTGACAATGTACTCAGTCACCAGTACCAGAAACACGAACAATTAACATGTAGAATAGGAACAAGAGACGGCAGTGGACATCGTCCAGACTCTCGCCGATCGACCCACGACCATACTGATCAACAACACAAACAAAAACAACAACAACAACAACAACAACAGAATAAAAACATGAAATAAAATAAATAAAAACTGGCAATCGCTTACCACATACGTGACAAACGTGAGAATGAGCACAACAAACGCAGACACAGACATTTTGCTGTGCTTCGGATTGGTATAACCACTTTTTAACTGGTTGACCACTGACCAGCAAGCGGGAAAATATGTAGCGCAAACGTCAATGCAGGAGTCTAATAATGAATCTTTACATAACTACTATGATAACAAGACGGATGTGCCTGGTATGTTAAAGGCACAGTAATCCTCCCGTAAACCATCACAGATACGGTCAGGCTTTTACACACAGTACAAACACCCTTTCATTTAAACACTCACCAATTGAGAACATCCTAGGTGCCCTCCGTAAAGAGCGAACAGTTTTCAAAGAATTTATTTTTGCGTGGTTTATCTTACCCCTGAGCCATCGTGAACCCGTGTGATCCAGTTTTCCCTTTTCACAATGCAGTCGTCATAGTTAGTCATTTGAATGCGACTCGACGTGAGCTTATCTACAAAAGCACGTTTTTTATGCACGAAACAACGGCTGTGGTTCACAAGAACTCTAGCGATGGCTTTTGACTGTTGAGAGGAACGGCGATTTGCACTGATAAAACCGTCGTCTGCCACGACCCTTGCGTGACCCTGCTTCCGGGCTTTTCTTTTTTTAAACTTTCACAACTTCGAATTGTTCTGATCTTGTCTTGATGAAAAACGAATTCTTTTATGATTAAAGAATGTTTGTGTAACAAGCTGTCAATTTATTATTTAGATTTTAAAAGTTAGGTCTAGCACCAAAACGAGGCGCCATTGTTGTAGAGGACCAAGTCCACGAAAATAAATTCTTGGAAAATGTCTCACGCTCGACAGAAAGCAGCCAGGATTTTCCCGTTCGGTGAGCGTTCAAATGGAAGTATGCTTGTACTGTATTTAGACGCTCGGGGAGCTCTGTGATGGTTTACGGGAGGCTTACTGTGCCTTTAAAGCGGCATTGACTATGGCGCGTAAAACCAGAGAGAGATACGAAGTGTTAGTGTGACTTTGAAACTGTCACATCTGTTTCCAATTGCTATGATTTGACAAAGAGTAACAGCAGGTGTGTGTGTGTGTGTGTGTGTGTGTGTGGGGGGGGGGGTAGGTGCTTATAATCTTGAAACATATATAACTGTTCAGAGTCAACCCTTTTCCCGGCACAGAATTCTCAAAATACGCCGTCTCTTTTTTGTCTTACTGATAAAAAGATCAATTAAATGCCTACGATTCTAACGCCCAATCCGAAAGGACTCCGTCTTTACAGAATCATTGACATCATAATTATAACCCAATCCTCAAAAGTTCAGTAGTGTCGAGGCGAAAAAGAAATTCCATGGTCGGCCAGTAATATGGACCCCGCCACCCCCCATCCCCCCCCCCCCCCGCCCTTTTAAGAACCCCCACTTTAAGACTTCCTCTCTGACTTTACTTTTTCAGACTTTCTGTTCACCACCTCTGTAAATTTAGACTCCCTCTTTTTTAAGACCTGATTTTCTCAGATTTTTGAAAGTCTTAAAAAGGAGGTTCCACACTGTCACCATTTAAATGTTGGCCTGCGATGATCCTGATGTACGTCACTTGCATGTACTGTAACGACGCCAATGAAGATAACGATCACCGTGTTACGTGCGTTATTGATATGTGTGGCTACTAGAGGTCGCCGTGCATGTAACATCTTACCGTTTTCTTATCTTGGGAGAAATGTCAAAACCATGAAGTAAACGCATTTTGTTAACGGAACCTAGTGTGTTATGATTTTATTCTTCTTTTTCTTTCTAAGGAAGAACATTAAGAAGAACGAGAAGAAGAACAAGAATAAACAAGGACGAAAAAGGAGAACAAAAACAGAACAAAAACGAGACGAAGAAGAAAGAGAGAAACAGCAAACAGAAGAAAACATAATCAAACAAACATGTCAGCCGACAGTTCGATCGACCAACAGACACAACGATCAAATTAACCAACGTACCTACCAACACACCCATTACAAGTCTGAGCACACACGGGAAAGGCCACTGTTAGATATATTGTGTTTAAAGAACTTGAAATATAGAATTGAAATAGAGACATATTCGTTTCAGTGCTCGCAATGTTTATAATTATGGTCGAATGAAATGTTGGTAAGGTAATATTTTGTGTGTGCGTGTTTTTTGCCTTGTTACATTTTGTGTGGTCCTCTCACTTTTAGCTAGTAAGTTGTGTATACGTGTTGGTGCAGACTACTAACAATAACAATATGTGACCCTCCACCACGGAATGAGTCGCATGTCACCTTTGCATGATTTTCATATTTTTACATTTTCCTAACGAGTTTTTTATGCTCTATCCAGAGGTGAAAACCGTTTTAGAAAAGAGCGAAAACTGTTTGAGTTATAAGCCTGTGACTAAGGTGACCCTCACACTGTTACCAGACATTCCCCGCACTTATATTAAGCAGGCATGAAAACTGAAAAAAGAATAAATACTGAAAAAAAAATTCGAAGGCGCGTGGCGCTAAGTTTCGCAGGCGCGTAGCGCCAAGTTTCGCAAGCGCGAAGCGCCAAGACTACTAGGGGGGTCCGGGGGCATGCCCCCCCGGAAAATTTTTTTCAAGGGTGCGGCAATTTGGTGCAATCTGGGGCTATCTGAGCCTTAAAATTGGATTCAAACATGGCCCCAAAACTATTTTACTACAACTATGACTAGGAAAAGAAAAAAAAAGGAAAAATACGGAAAATAAAAAAAATACGGTTTATTTTTTTCAAAAATACGGAAAATACGGAAAATACGGAGAATTTTCATGCCTGTTAAGCCTAGCGCAGAACCGCTCGAGGTGACATGCGACTCATTTCGTGGTGGAGGGTCACATATATTTTGTGTTAAAAAACGAAGAAGAGAAAAAAGAAAAATAGAAAGAATGAGCACACCGAGACAGACAGACAGGCAGCCAGATAGGAGGACATACATGAGGACAGACATGCACAAACACGTAGAGAAACACACACACACACACACACACACACACACACACACACACACACACACACACACACACACACACACACACACATACACACACACACACAGATGAAATTAAGATTTTGTCAAGGCAACAGCATTTTATTAGGCACTTCTCTAAGCCACAGTGAAAACATTGTTCATACACCTAAAACCACCCAGGTCAACATGTTCTAATTGTTTTTGACAAAGAAAAACTCCAAAGTTGTACACACTTTCAGCACAAGAACCCAATGTACAATTTCATGATTTTATCTTGCAGACAGACAAACAAACAAGCAAACAAATATAAACATCCCTTCATTGATCATCAACAACAGCAACAACGGCGTTAGAGACAATACACGTCGTCATGTTTTTCATTCAACTGATCAGTCAAGTTCCTTATTTAACTATTCGCAAAAAATAATGCAGTTTTAGAAGCAACAAAGATTGTCTAGGGGACACAACTGCGGAACTGGTAAAAAGAGCGATCTCAAGAAATAAAGTTTTCTCCCTTGCTCTGCATGCATGCTTTTCTTTCGTTCTTTCCCAAAAATAATGCACTTATCAGGTGAAAACACGCTGATAGAATACAGGCTACATTGAAAATGAACTGCACTATTCCTACGTCCTACAAACATCCCGCAAACACACAGAAGTGAGCACGACCGTCTTTTTTTTCAACACAAGAAAACACACGATCGAAATAAATGACGGAGAATACAAGCGAAAGAGCTAGCGAGCGAGAGAGAGAGAGAGAGAGAGAGAGAGAGAGAGAGAGAGAGAGAGGGAGAGAGAGAGAGAGAGAGAGAGGAGAGAGAGAGAGAGAGAGAGAGAGAGAGAGAGAGAGAGAGAGAGAGAGAGAGAGAGAGAGAGAGAGAGAGAGAGAGAGATGTGAACCAGGCACAATGGGCAACGATCATAAGGTTAGCTTACGTAACTCGCCATAAACTACCGCTAAAGCAACGCAATGAATTCTGACCAACCCATTTAACCCGCTGATAAAACAAACAAACAAAAACAAGCAACAGAGCGACGAAACGCACCGTTTGATAACCATTCCTACCTTAAGCTTAGAAGCGATTCTAGAGAAAAACAACAACAACACTCCTCTAGCATTGAAATAAAACGTTAAAAGACACACCCACAGTCGCAGACCAAAAACAAAACAATAAGCAGAGACGCCTGACAGTACTTTGCAATGTTCACAAAACTGTTCAACCACAGGAGCTTGTATAAAAAGCATGTTGCTACTACACTGCCGTGCTACGAAAAGCCTGGCACTTTCATACAAACTCCTGTGAATTAAACGAAATGCTGTCATTCATCAAGCAAAGAAAACATGAAGTACAGAAGAAACTGGAGCAAAACATTTTACTGCAGTAAAATTGAAATCAAGAATGCTGCAGTCAAACAGTGCTGTTGTTTTACTGCAGAAAACCTGTTTACACTTTTTCTGCAGCATTTTGTACTGGCTCTTGCCGGATTATGACATTATTACGTTATCATGAATACAAAGCAGAAAGAAAGCAAGAAGGAAAGAGGAAAAGAGAATAAGACACACAAATAGAAAGAAAGAAAACAAACACGGTACGAGCTAAGCACAGACACCGCTAAACCCATCGTGTTCAAGAAGACCTGACGAACTTGAGACTCTGACTGCATAACAGCATGACGTGTTGTCTAAATAGCATTCCACACTATGCGCAATCCTATGGAAAGCCTCAACTGCCTTATGTTGATACAAAACTTTATGTTGGGTCAACTTGTCATGACTTTGGGTGGTTGTGTCATGATGTTGGGTGGTTCTGTCATGATGTTGGGTGGTTTTGTCATGATGTTGGGAGGTTTTGTCATGATGTTTTGTCATAATGTTGGGTCAACTGGTCATGATGTTGGGTGTATTTGTCATGATGTTAGGTGGTTTTGTCATGATGTTGGGTGGTTTTGTCATGATGTTGGGTGGTTTTGTCATGATGTTGGGTGCTTATGTCATTATGTTGGGTGGTCATGTCATTATGTTGTGTCAACTTGTCATTATGTTGGGTGGCCATGTCATACTGTTGGGTGGTTTTGTCATTATGTTCGGTGGTTTTGTCATTGTGTTGGGTGATTTTGTCATGATGTTGGGTGCTTATGTCATTATGTTGGGTGGTTTTGTCATTATGGTGGGTCAATTTGCCATTATCATGGTTTTGTCATTATGTTGAGTGCTTCTATTGGTTAACCCTTCTATTATTATGTTCGGTCAACTTGTCTTTCTGGTAACGCATTTTTTTCTGTGTAAACACGTCTTGTCTTGGGGTTTTGTCGTTATGTTGGGTGGTCCTGTCATTATGTTCGGTCAACTTGTCGTTATGGTAGCGCATGTTTTTCTGTATAAACACGTCTCTGATTGGATAACATCAACTAATGGGATTGCGACTTACAAAATAATGCTCTTCCTGTAAAACCAACATGGCTGACGATAGTGGTATTTTGCGATCTGCGTTGTCAAGCATACTTCTGCAAGACTATGCTTGGCGCTGGTGGACAATATTCACTTTTTTGGCCCAAAATGCAAGTTTTGGTCAAAAAAGACAAAGATTTGGCCAAAAAACCCACACATTTGGCCAAATAAAATAGATTTGGCTATAACTGGGGGGGCAAAACTTTCTATGTAAAAGTTTTGGTCAAAACTGTTTTTGTTAGCTAAAACGGGAGATTTGGGCAAACTTCTGCCATGAAAGATTTGCCCCAAAAAAGATTTGGCCAAACAAAAAAGATTTGGCCAAATCTTCACTTTTTTGGCCAAATCTGTTTTGTTTGGCCAAATCTTTTTTGGGGCAAATCTTTTGTATTTGCAGGCGCTGGTGGACAATATTCACTTTTTTGGCCAAAACGGTTTTGGTTAAAAAAAGCAAAGTTTTGGCCAAAAAAGTATAGTTTTGGCCAAAAAACATTGTTTTGGCCAAATGTTTTATTTGGGCAAATCTTTCTGTGTAAAAGTTTTGGCCAAAATAAATTTGGCCCAAAAAAAAAGATTTGGCCAAATCTGTACTTTATTGGCCAAATCTTTTTTTTGCCAAATTTTTTTTTGCCAAAACTGGCGTTCTAGGCCAAAACTATACTTTTTTGGCCAAAACTTTGCTTTTTTGGCCAAAACTGGCGTTTTGGGCAAAAAAATGAATATTGTCCATCAGCGCCAAGGGGTACTCAAAGATTTGGCCAAAAAATGAAGTTTTGGCCAAAACTTTTTTTTGGTCAAAACTTTCCATACAAAAGTTTTGCCCTAAAAAATATTTGGACAAATCAAAAACATTTGGCCAAAAAAGTGAAGATTTGGCCAAATGTTTTAGATTTGTGTGTGTGTGTGTGTGTGTGTGTGTGTGTGTGTGTGTGTGTGTGTGTGTGTGTGTGTGTGTGTGTGTGTGTGTGTGTGTGTGTGTGTGTGTGTTGTCCATGTTTTAGATTTGGCCAAATATTTTTTGGGGCAAAACTTTGCACTCAAAGTTTTGGCCAAAACATGTTTTTGGCCAAAAACACACTTTTTTTGACAAAAACGTACATATTTGGCCAAAAAAGTGTGGTTTTGGCCAGAAACGTGAATATTGTCCACCAGCGCCAAGCATACAAGACGCCATTTTAGTAAGAACCGGAAAAGCATGATTTTGTAAGTCGCAATCTCATTGGTCGCTGTTATCTAATCAGAGACGCGTTTATACAGAAATAGATGCGCTAACAGAATGACAAGTTGATCGAACATAATGATGGAAGCGCCAAACATAATGACTCTTTGACATAACTACATTTGGTGTGCACGTTAAAGATCCCACGATTGACAAAAGGGTCTTTCCTGGCAAAATTGCTTAGGCACAGTTAATAATTGTCTACCTATACCAGTGTGACTTGGAATAATAGGCCGTGAAAGGTAAATATGCGCCGAAATGGCTGCAATCTACTGGCCGTATTAAATTTCATCTCACACGGCATCACTGCAGAGCGCCTAGAACAGTACCCACGGAATATGCGCGATATAAGACTCATTGATAGATTGATTGATTGATTGATAACTATGCACTCAACATAACGACACGACCACCCAACATAATGACAGAACCACTCAACATATTGACACGATCATCCAACATGACAAAACCACCCAACATATTTCATTTTCATTTTCATTTTCATTACTTTACTGTCCCATCGCTGGGAAATTCGGGTCGCTTCCTCCCAGTGGAAAGCTAGCAGCAACGGAGTCGCGCTACCCAGGTGTCTGCGTGTTTGGGTGTATTCAGCCACCTCCACTTATGGCAGAATGACCAAGGTCTTTTACGTGCCACTGTGATGACACGGGGGTGGGACATGGCTTCCGTCTCTGGGTCTGCACATAAAGTTGACCCGTGTCCGTCCCGGCCCGAATTCGAACCTGCGACCTTTCGATCACAAGTCCATCGCTCTACCAACTGAGCTACCGGGCCCCCAACACAAAGACAAAACCACCCAACACAATGACAAAACCACCCAACATAATGACACGACCACCCAACATAATGACATGACCACCCAACATAATGATATAAGCACCCAACATCATGATAAAACCACCCAACATCATGACAAAACCACCCAACATCATGACAAAACCACCTAACATCATGGCAAATACACCCAACATCATGACAAGTTGACCCAATATTATATGTTGACTCAACATAATGACAAAACCACCCAACATAATGACATAAGCACCCAACACATGACAAAATCACCCAACAGTATGACATGACCACCCAACATAATGACAAGTTGACACAACATAATGACATGACCACCCAAAATAATGACATAAGCACCCAAAATCATGACAAAACCACCCAACATCATGACAAAACCACCCAACATCATGACAAAACCACCTAACATCATGACAAATACACCCGACATCATGACCAGTTGACCACTCAACATCATGACAAAACCACCCAACATCATGACAGAACCACCCAAAGTCATGACAAGTTGACGCAACATAATGTTTTGTATCAACATAAGGCAGTTGAGGCGTTCCATACAATCCCAGCTGCAACACTGGAACCGAGCCCACGACAAAGGAGAGCCAATGTGCATTGGCCATTGTATGCAGAACATGCCTCGAACAAAGATCTGCTCATATCTGACAATAGCATACACACAACACGCTGACTGCAGCGTTGAAGCTAATTTCTATCGAAAAGGGCAATACGGGATGAATAGAACAAACTAGTTCTGTTGAGAAAGTAGGATGTTATAAGACATGCGCAAAAACAGACAAACATATGCATAAGCAACAACAAAAACATAACCAAAAAAAACCCCAATTACAACACTGCAACATATCAAGCGACCACATGGACAGACAGATCGACACACAGAGAAACACAGGTAACTGTAATAGCCAATTCAGAAATATCTTAAAAAAATGCACACAAACACACACACGTTACACACACAAAAATAACCCAGTTACTCTAATGCCCTCCTTGCCTAGCCCACCGCACACACACACACACACACATACACACACACACACACACAGACACATATTCAGCCGTTTAAATGCTCCAGGCTTGGACTCTCTCGATAACTTCATCCATCATCCCTACCTCCCCCTTTCCGTAACACAAGACCAGCAGCAAAATATTCACAGACCTCACTCACACACAAAACGTCGCCACCGGCACCGTCATCGACTCGAGCGTAATCTGATCCCACCAAAACCCGCCCCATCCAAAAGCAGCACAACCACAATAGCAGTAGAAAAAGACAGTGACGTAACGAAAGGGGAAAGCTGACCACACAAAAGGCACAAACCGGAGAACATGCGTTGGCGCTCTTCCATCATCAACACTATCTACCGCTGATGGAAAGACTCTGGTCACAGGGTCACTCACCCCGAGAGGCAATCCTCATACATACTTTTCATGCACATCAGTCTAAGAGGCTGCCAGACTCTTTCACAAACATTTCCCCCGAACCCAAAAGTGAAAGGATGAGAGAGCGGAGAGGAAAAAGCTATTTACGGTGACTGGTTTTATTCCCGAGTTTCCGCCGTCTCTTGTGATAACATCGACGGAAAACTTGTCTGAGTATCTTCGTTTATTGTGCTGGTTCTTCTTCTTATGAGTTTTTTTTTAATTTGTTTTGTCGTATCCTTTTCCAACCGGAGACGAGAGGGGCGCTTTTTCTAAAACGAACGAAAGTAACACTGTGATGGGAAACGAAGTTATTCTTGTAGAACCCTCGCCACTGACTAATACTGATAAATGTTAACACGTTCGAAACCTAAACCGAATCACAAGCTCGTGCCAGATGTATTTCACGCACAGATGAAGAAACTAGAAGAGAAGAGAACCCAGTTGCTGAAACCTATTCGATAATTGTATGAAAAAACAAATGTATCTACCTATAGACGTAAGAGAGTAAACTGCCATTATCCAACGCCTCACCCCCCCCCCCCCCACCCACCGCCCCAAACAATAAAAATCACAATAATCCGCAAGCGATTCATACATACATCATCTGTTTATGAGTCACATAACGACATCTGACACTCAACGTTTTGGCAAATGTGCATGCGTCACATTTTCACTTGCAGTAATACTGTCCAAACGTCAATGCATAGTTCAAAACAATCATATCAACAAGAAATGCATGAACAACCGACTCAATAATCAGCACACAAAACGATGACGTTAACCGCAAGAGGCTGAGGGTAGTGGAAAAGGCACTAGCAGTCTGTGAAATGTTTTTAACAGGTATACGTTGGTCAGTTATTCACGTATTGACGTCACATGCCTGGAATAATGACCGTATCCAAGAAAATCACCTCTTAAATATACACACATTGAAATAACGAAGGCATGAAGTCAAGAAGGTGAATATGATATTTGCATTTCACGAATTTTAAAATAGGCTAATGCGTACGACAATTAGTTGACATTTTAATTTAATCTCCCAAATTTACAATTACAATCCACACGTGTGCTTAGAAGAAAGAAACTAAAGTGAAAATGTATAACTAAATACAAACCTATAATAAACTGCACGCACTTACACCATGGAAATAAACCAAACAAACTTACTTTTCTTCGCCAAATGTTTAAGCACAAAAACGAAATCACATTCCAAGTTATACCATCACATGATGTAAAGGTGTTGTTTCAAAATTTACACTCAGGCAAGGAAATGTGTGACAGAGTACTGTACATCAAGAACATTAACATTGGGTCGAACTCTACTTCTAGCATCACCGTCCAAGGCAGATGCATTCCTCACAGTAGGACTCACACACATACATGAATAGACACAGGCAGACAGACGGACAGACAGACAGACAGACAGACAGACAGACAGACAGGCAGAGACAAACACACACACACACACACACACACACACACACACACACACATACACACACACACACACACACACACACACACACACACTCACACACACGTATCTCAACGGCGGTCCGAGTAAAAGAATTTTCACTGGCCAAATTAAAACTTGCACACATTGATATATATCATGCTGATAAATTAAGATATAACCTATGCATGCAGGTAACATAAGGGATTCCATTCACACTGTGTGCCTTTCGTCTACAGGCTCATGCCTTTCTTGATGTGCGTTTGGACGCATTGAACAGTGTTTCCGTTGATGACGGCCACATGACTGTCTTGCCTACGCACAGTTCTCTTGACAGAGCCATAAGGCCAAAAAAAAAAAAATTGTCTGTTTCTGGTAACATGGCTAAAAAAAATAGGGTCGGTAGGTCGGGATTTTTTTTTTTTTTTTTTATTTTTTTTTTTTTACCCCCCAAATGTAGACCAATAAAACTAACTTTAAAAATCGCGCAAAGAGACTGGATTCACTATACATAGAGACAAGACACTCAACACATTTACAAATCGTCAGCGGACTTTCGTTTTCACACGTTTTTGTTGTTCATTTTCTCACCCTGTCCTTTACCACCACCAAAAAAAACAAAATTTTGGAGTTTGGAAAAAAAAAGTTTAGGGTCGGCGCCGAAATTTAGGGTCGGTCGGGTGACCAGAAACAAACAATTTTTTTTTTTTGGCCTAAACACAGTGCACACACACAGAGAGTTACCTTGTGCATTAACGAAAGACCTGCACTTCAAACGTTTAGTTATTGACACAACAACACATCACAATAACTTAACGGTGTTCCAATAACTTAACCTTTCTCGATTTTAGGTTATTGATTTTTTGAACGTTATTAGTAACCGTCAAACGCTGAAGAAGTAGAAGAACGTTATCAGTCCACATGTTTCGTGTGTTGTTTCATACACAGAATGGGTAGAACATCTCTGTAAGGAGTTGTCCAGATGATTAGGCCAAAAAAAAAAATTGTCTGTTTCTGGTAACATGGCTAAAAAAAATAGGGTAGGTAGGTAGGGATTTTTTTTTTTTTCCCCAAATATAGACCAATAAAACTAACTTTAAAAATCGCGCAAAGAGACTGGATTCACTATACATAGAGACAAGACACTCAACACATTTACAAATCTGTGACAAAGACTGAAAGAGTATGACATGTTTTTCTTTGTTTACCTGGTCTGATATTTCCATGATGAAACAGAAAAGAAGACTTGAGACATCTTACATCTTGAGCTTGGACAAATGGGAACATTTTTTGAGTTCGGAAAAAAAAAGTTTAGGGTCGGCGCCGAAATTTAGGGTCGGTCGGGTGACCAGAAACAGACACTTTTTTTGTTTGTTGGCCTTATGAATGCATTTTCATTTCATTTCATTTCATTTCATTTTCATTACTTTATTGTCCCATCGCTGGGAAATTCGGGTCGCTTCCTCCCAGTGGAAAGCTAGCAGCAACGGAGTCGCGCTACCCAGGTGTCTGCGTGTTTAGGTGTATTCAGCCACCTGCACCTATGGCAGAATGACCAAGGTCTTTTACGTGCCATTGTGATGACACGGGGGTGGGACATGGCTTCCGTCTCTGGGTCTGCACATAAAGTTGACCCGTGTCCGTCCCGGCCCGAATTCGAACCTGCGACCTTTCGATCACAAGTCCAGTGCTCTACCAACTGAGCTACCGGGCCCCGGTATATGGTACTCTGCAGCACACAGTTTTTCCAATCAAGAAAGTCTCTTTTGTGCGTCAACTAACATTAAAACATACTTAACCTGACCTTGCATGGCAACATAAACTACACTTTTCAGATGATACTGAATTCAAACACAAATCTTTAGGCTCAAATTACACACGACTTGCACACAAAGAAACTGTCCATCGACGTTAACTAAAATCGGACAACACTCAGTAGGTATCATCAGTAAGGTGGTAGCACACTCTTGGTTCCGACTTTATCCTGCTAGTTGATTTATTTCTGGCCTAACATAGCAATGCAGTCAACTAAAGTGGAGATGATGGCGAATTGCACACATATTTTGGAGGCACAACAAAACATGGGTTCCACGCTAATTCCAAGAAGACTACGTCGCGGCCTATGTCGCTAGTTGACTCAACAATCCAAGTCGAGCGATGTAGCCCTGGGAAATTGCACACTTGCCTCTGCTCACAATCAAACTAAAAACTCCGTTCCGAAACGTCCTTCTTGGTACAATAAATCAGAGTCAAGCAGAATCAGACGATAACCGAGAACCTAGCCTCACAATTGAATGTCACCTTTTGTCCGGTAACAGTTTTTCCGGCTGATGTGTTTCATTCCTTGCATAAAGAAGAACTGAACGTATCTACGACATCTTTTCTTTTTTTTTTAGTACACATACAGCTATACAACTTGCAGCCTCAAATGCATTAGAAGAACTCCATCAAAGATTGAGACCGCTCTTTGTCCCAAAAGATTTCTGCCGGCTGATGCGCTTCTGGCCTTGCATGGCAATATACAGAACCACACTCGAGATGATGACGGTTGTGATGGTGATACCCAGAAGACTCATCACGATGGACCAGCGAGACCTCTTCTCTCCTAACTTCACCTTTCCGTCTTGGTAAGCCTTAACAGCTCTCAGCGAGAAGTACATGGCAATCAGACCTAAGGGTAAATTGAAGCAGAGAGCCACCATGCAAGCTATGGGGAAATTCGTGTTGGGCACTTCGGTAATCTCCGGAATCTTGTCTTTCTTGGACTTCTTGGCTTGGCTTTCGTCTTGGGCGTTGTTCAGCGAGTTCATGTCGCTCTGGAGCTCTATGATGTCGTCGGAGTTGTCTGTTGCGGGATACGCCCCGTTGGTAGATTGCTGGATGAAACGGCGGGCTTCTGGCCTGCTGTGGTCTGAGGGATCTTTGGACGTAGAGGAATCGTATAACGGAGAGGTTGCTCCTTGAGTCGAGGCAGGAGGTGGGGGAGGACTGTGCGTTTCTGGGTGGACAGGACGAGCAGAGGAGTTGGTGCTGATCGGGCGGTACAGGTGCTGAGAGTGGGGTCGCCGCTTGTCTAGACTTTCATAGTCGTTGCCGCCCGTTTCCTTTCCGAATAAACCGTCCGTTTCGTGTTCGTCTGCATCGCCGCTACCTCGGCTACGGGCAGAACGAGGCCGGTCACTTTTTGGTTTGGCTATCACAGAGTCGCCTGGATTTCGTTGTGTGCTAGAGTCATCACAGTCCGCTTTGGGCATGTTTGTGTTCACAGCAGTTTGTTCGCTGCTAGGCATATTATTTTGTTCAGTATTTTTCCCATCCCCAGTTGCACCCTCAGCAAAGCCACTGCTAACACCCGGCACACAATCTCTGTAACTCGGTAGCATAGCGCTTCCGTTGACTTTGCGACCAGACGTATTATCACCTATATCCGTACTGCGGCGAAGGGGAGACGCGACCCCATAGTTCTCGGTCGGTGAACTGGTCATGAACCTAGCTTGACGATCCGGGGAAAAAGACGAAGTAGGGACTGGCGGTCGACTCTGAAAGGCAGACGGTCTGGGTGGAAAATTCGCAGAACCCGTGGAGTAACGGTTCGGTTCTTGTGAGGCAGAGGACGGTTGCGGATGCTGCCTCAGAGAAACGTCTGAGTCCCTGCCATCTTGCAGTAACTCGAAGCCAGTAGAATGACGACTCTGCGGAGGAGGGGGAGGCGGAGGAGAAGGTGGAGGGTTTTGCGACTCCGTGTTGATGTGTGAAACTAACCCAGCGTTCTGGGGTTCCATGTCGATTCTGGCACTGTCTGTGTTTTCTGGGGAGGCTGACTAATCCGTTTCTGATTGAAGCTGAGACACGCTTGACAGGGTGCCAGCTCAGTGACGCCAGAACACGAGGCAGTCTTTTTACTTTTCCTACCTTCTGTTGTTCTGTGGCTCTGTACTGTACATTGTTATGTCACTGTTAGTTATAGCATTCCGGAACGTTGCATATGTGTGCTGTTGGAGCAAATCTATCTAGCTGTTTTCTGTTCTTTCTGTGTTTTTGCTGTGTGTGTGTATTTTTGTGTGTGGAGGGGGGGGGGGTGCTTATCACTTAACACTTATGACGCCACAGCCCTGTTCAGGCGTGTTTCACTCATCACAGCGTTTGCGCATTCTTTATTGATAATCCAAACTGTAATTCGTGTCCTTGTTCAGCATAATTTCAAAGATTCTGCAACAAAGTCAATTTACGCTTTTTTAACCGTTTGTCAAACAATTCGTTGTCAACAGGTATCACAGATTGGTTTCAGAACACAAGGCGCGTCATAACTTGTGTTGGCCAACGGCTCGTCAGTGTGTGACAGATCAGTCCTAAGCGTGAACCGTTTATCTGTCTTCAGTCAAAACACAACAGTAGTGCTTAGAAAGACGTATGTCCTTCAAGTGAAATAGTTCAAATTGTGTTGCATACCACCTTTTCTTTTAATAATGTAATGCTGCTCCGTACACATGCTAGATTTTCACAGATTGAGAAACAGACTCGTCGTATTGAAGCGCGCTCTAGTTCACCCACTTGCTTGCATTGCCACAACTCTGTCACGCCACTTTTCTAACAACTCAAGCATTTCGGCACGGCTTGTTTCGCCTCACAGAGAACAGATGCTTCTGTTGGGAGCCACAGGAAACAAACACATGCACTCCAGTCGTGCCTTTTGCTCTCAGAAACTGAACTCGGCTACGCTGAGTTTGCACAGAGAGGTAAGTTTTTGCAGACTTTTAGTTCTAGGGCATTAGCGTGCTTTGGCGATATCACCGACAGAGCTATCTTATTATGCACTTTGTATTCACTTTTAATGCACATGCTCCCATACACACCCACAGACCTCTTCACGAAAAACGCAGCTGAACGTGGTAAAAAGTTGCTCAGACTTCAAATACATTTTTTCAGGATGTGTAGCACGCCCAAATCGGCTTCTCTTAGGGTATCATAAAACCCACTCTATAAATCAATTCGGTTTGATCACACAACGCAGTTCAAAGTGGTGAGGAGATGCTCAGGGTTAAGTATACATGGTTTCAATTTGTAGCAGGTCCAACTCGGCGCCCTTCTGCGTATCACAGAACTATCACGATACCGTTGAATGCTCGCATGCAATTTCAGTTCGTCTCTTTACACAAGCAACTTGAGTGGTGATCATATTCTTAGAGCTGTGATCATATTCTTAGAGCTCAGGTGGCACGATTTAGAACTTGTAGGACACCAAAATGTCAGTGTTTAGTTCGGACACAGTTTATTATTTGCAACACTGTTGAATGCTCGAATGAAATTTCAACTTGATAACGTCTGCATTGCACTGAACACACACATGTGCGCAGAATCAGTCACAGAAAACAAACGGCTAAAAGTTTCTGAAACAGTTTAGACTGACACGCAGGACACCCACACCATTCGTAGCTTAAAGTTTGAACACAGTAAAAAACGTGCAATACTGTTGAATGCTCACGTATGGCATCTTCTAGTTCTGAACCACGTCTTTACATACAACTCGAAACTCTGCACAGACTTAACAAAACAAAAATCGGCTCAGAGTTCCAGACACAACTTAGACCGAACTTGCAGCGCACCCTAATCGGAGTCCCTTGCCGTGACGTGAACGTGAACAGAGCAGACTGCGACACAATCCATGTTACAAAAAGATGAACAGCTCAGAGGTTCAGGCAGAGCTCAGAAGTTCACCGCAGCACACCCAAATTGGCGTTTTCCTTGCCGACCGAGACTATATACTGCGACACCCAGAGTGTAACAGAGAGCAGAACAGCCGATCAGAGCTTCAGTGCAGCACATCCAATTCGGCGTTTTCCTTGCCGACAGAGCCCAGACTGCGACACTCTTTAGCGTAACGAGTAGCAGAAACGGATTCCACGTGCTGTATGTAAGCGTATAGCACGCTCCTGGGGCACACTCCCACTGCTTTATGGGAATGTGTGGGTACACATATAGTTCCTGGCAACAACAACTGTCTTGGCATGCAATCTCGCGCACGTTTACAGTCCCTTTGCCGGAGAAACGATTAGTTTAGATTTACCCACTGACACAGTGAGTTATTTCTTGTGTTGCCGCGCGGGTGGTTCTGGAGAAAACACGGTACCAGTCAGTGCACTCTTTGTGAGTATCACTGCTATACGTCACTTGAACAACTTGAGCTTGAAAGACTTTCGGCATTCATTGGTGGTTGTCTCGTAATTTCGTATCTTAGTTCAGCGTTTGTGAGTGAAGTTCCGAAGAAAACACCTGTAAAATGAACTCGATGGAACTTTTGTGGTTCGCAAAGTGTATTTAGTATTTGCCACTGTTTGTTAAAGGCGTAAGCCGTCTCGTACTGACAACTTTAGTGTACTTCAGTCGTTCCTAAGACGCCGATGCAATGGTCGCTTGTTCTTTTGGGTTTTTAAAACTGTATTGCTTATTGCTGCTTTTTTCTGAGACGCGCGCTGACGTCACTACTACGATAGTAGGTTCACTTGTGGGTGTGAGTCCAAAGTAAATGGCAATATAATACACACGTTTTTTTTCTTTTTCAGGTTTTCATAGTATATGGTTAGTCTTAGCTCTGTGTAGGCGCAACTAAGCTGATGGCTCTTGTTGTTGCTTTTGTGTGTGTTTTGTTTTGGCTCTGTGACGTAGGAATCGGTGTGTGTTTCAGCCGACTCGCACTAAAAACGTGCGCATAGGAGTGACAGCTTCGCTGAGTAAGACGTTATGCATTCTTCACGCACTTGCGGCAAGTGTGCAAATACCTCCCCCCAAAGCCAAAACATAACACACTCTCGACACACGGTTCCTTAGTTTTGGCCTCAGGCCTCACGGTAATAATGGGCAAATAGACTGACTGAAAACGTTGTTACAGTTATTGCACAACAGCCGAGTTTGTTCTTTCCAGTGAATGTGCTTGCTTTCTTGGTTTTCCTCCCTGTTTTTATTTTATTTTATTTTTTATTGGTTCACATCGATTTCCTTCTTCTTTCGTTTCTTCTACTGTTTCTCTTTTCTTTCACGTTTTTATGTTTGTATTGTGTATTTCTTGCTTCTTTTCCTTCCTCCTATTATTCTTGCTTGTTTCTTTTTTTTCTTCACTGGTACCACTGACCTAAATTGGTGGATTGTATCTTTTGCGGTGAAATTCTTCCAACAGCCTGACGAAACAAATGGGTTTGTTTCGAGTTAGTGAAACAATTTCACAGTTGTACGGGCCGGGTTAACATGAACTGTCTTTAACGGAACTGGAAACTTTCACCTGGAAGCATTTGTTTTAGTTTCTGGGTCGTTCTTTACGTCACAGCTGGCACATAATGATGGTATCTTTCTCGGTGAAATTCCTAAATTGAACAGCGAAGGAAGAAATCGGCTTGTCTCGAGTTACTGAAACAATGTCAGAGTAGTGCAGGTCATGATGAACTTCCTTGGGGGAAAAAACCCGACAACACCAACAACAAAGAACCTGAAGTTAAAGTATATCTGGTGCCGGTGGTAAGTTTCTTATTCGGAGCGTATTTGGATGGTATGTTTGGAAGGTGAAAGACAGTGTTAATATATCGTTTTTTTCTGAAACAGATTCTGGGTCACGATAATCCTTCTTTAAATTAAACAAGAAAAACAATATACATGTGTCTGGGTCATTGGTCCAGTCATTGGAAGGACGCCACGTAAACCACGTTACATCCTTGTTATGGAAAATGGTACACGTGAAGATGCTCTCAATAGTGTTCGTTTCTTGTTTATTCAAAGCAAGAGTACAAAATAACTACTTACTTGTGATTTAACTCTCTAGAAGAATGCTGTCTGAAATAATGTTTGATGAAAATTATTTTCATTCAGCCTTTTGTTTAAACGTGTCAAAATTTTAGTTGGAGCAAGATACAGATTCTCAAAAAAAGAGCTTGTTGTTGTTGTTCTTGGTTGCGGTGGTGGTTGCGGTGGTGGTGGTGGTGTTGTTGTTGCTGATTCTGTTACTGCTGCTGCTGCTGCTGCTGCAGATGATGACGATGATGATAATGATGATGTAGCTATTGATGCTGCTGCTGTCGTATTGTTCTCGCTGCTCACGGTAGTTGTGGTGATGATAAAGACAGTAAAATATTATTTCTATTCGCCGTCCACGGCTCCTGATACCAGTAGCATTGGTGTTAATCAGTATCTTGACAATTCTTGTACTATTGTTTAAACATGTTTTTCTTTTCCAGTCTGTCTAGTGTTCTTCGCACACAGACACAGACAAAGGCAACACTCCGCTGTAACAGTCAATAAACCACGCCGTTCCAGGTGCCTGACACTGACGAACCTTGTGGATACAGCTGTCACTTATCAGTGCAGACAGGTCTCGGTCATCAATCGGAGGATGAGGTGATGTGTGTGTGTGTGTGTGTGTGTGTGTGTGTGTGTGTGTGTGTGTATTGTGTGTGTGTAATGTGTAGTGTGTAGTGTGTGGTGTGTAGTGTGTGTGTGTAGCTGTCTTAGATATCACCTAGCATGCCGATGTGTGTATGTGTATGTGTGTGTGTGTGTGTGTGTGTGTGTGAGTGTGTGGTTGTCTGTCTTTTTTGCCTGTCTTTGATATCACCTAGTATCAGCACGTAGCCTATCGCCGGTACCGTCCTGTTACCGAGTTCACCTCTATGTCAGGTGCCTAAATCTGCACTCTTGCCAGGAGTATTTTCCTGTCGTGATTCAGTATATATCTTCTCGCCTTTGTTCTCCTTTGTGCACTAGACAACACACACTCATTCCTGGTGGCGTTTGTTTCTTCTTGCCAGCGTTCCTTTTTACGCTCACAGACACGGACCAAAAATTCCGCCACAACGCTCGAACAGTCAATAAACGGCGTATTTCACGTGCCGAACTGTATAGCTCCGGTTGTCAGTGCAGACACATCCCAGTCACAATCGGTTGTTGAGCTCGGTGATGAATATGTAGTTCGTGTATGTTGCAGAGGAAGAGGTTTGTCGTTGGGTGGGGGTGGGCCTGGGGGTCACGTGTCAAGGTCGTTCGCCAAGCTTCCCCTTCTGCTTTCTCCTCCTCCTTGTCTTCTTCTTCTCTTCTTCTCCCTCCGTTAGCATACCTGTAAAACAGAAAGTGATGAATGACGAGATGAGTTGTTTCGGGGGAAATAAACAAACGAGTGGTTCTGGGGGAGGTGAGAAAGGTGATGTTGTGTTTCTTGTTTGCTGCTGGCTTTCTCTTTCGTTGACCTAGCTATCAACAGGGTGGTTCATTAGCCGTGGCGTGTGAAGTGGGTGGGAACCTCAGTGTCTGGCTGGTTGAGGTGGGTTGTGTGTGTGTGTGTGTGTGTGTGTGTGTGTGTGTGTATGTGTGTGTGTTTGTGTGTGTGTGTTTGTCTGTATGCGTGTGTGTGTTTGTGTGTGTGTGTGTGGGTGTGTGTGGTATGTGTTACACACAGAGATACAGAGATATAGAGACAACCAGCTATCCCGCAGCAAGCCAGCCATGCAAACACACACACCCCCACTCCACACACACACACACACACACATTCACACTAGTACACCAGCACACCAGCACAGTATCCGTTGAACAGACGTCTAGTGGTGAAGGAACGTTTCGTTTTCACAATAATTGACCTATACTCCTCACATCGTTCCGAAACGGCTCATTTCACATCAGATCCAGTTAAGCCAACGTCAATTAGTAACTATTAATTTTTTGTATTCAAACAAACAAAACAAAACAGACAAATAAACAAACAAGCAAAAAAAGGTGAAGTGCTTTTTTTTTACTATGTGCAGGAAAACGTGTACGTGTACATGAATAAATGACAAAATCAAACGGACAAAACAGTGTGCTAAACAGTAAGCACGCAACACGCTGCAAAAACTGTAGCATCAGCATAACATGACGTGACACTTGTTCTTAGTCACTCACTCGGCTCGCTAAAGCATCCGAACATCTGTCACCTGTCTCTGTTTGCGTTCATTGGCAATTGCATATCTATTGTTTGATTTGTATTCAACACCATCTGTGCCCCCACCCCCTCCCGCTCCCGTTTCCCTGCACACCATTTTTGAAGTGAGTTATTTCCTTGTAATTGTGCTGAAAACAACGAGTTAAAACGAAGTTCAGGGGTGGATGTTGCAGTGAGTGCTGGGACGGGGCGGCGTCAGAGCATACTGGGAGAAGGAACAAGCGTCGGGACAAGCAAGAGAAGAGAGGATGAAAACAATAAAATAAAAAAAAAATAAAAAAAAATGAAAAGAGCTAAAAGTATATCGACCGACAGGAAAATATTGAATGTATTAAGTTGCAGGGGTAGTTCCTCTCTTGTAATTGTGTCTTTGTTTTATAGTCCATGCAAGCTTAGGGTGGGTTCGTCGCAAGGGTGGGTGAGAGGAGGAGGGAGGGGGGGGAGATATTTCCAGAAATTGGTTTCATGTCATGAATACAATACAATCAGAAAAACGCAGATAAATTGGTATATCTTCTGTTTCATGGACTAGCTTCTGTAAATAAACTTTAAAAAACCTCGTCCAATATGTATGGCTTACTGCTTCCATGAAGTGGCTACCGGCATGGTTGGCCTAATGGTAAGGCGTCCGCCCGTGATCGGGAGGTCGTGGGTTCGAACCCCGGCCGGGTCATACCTAAGACTTTACAATTGGCAATATAGTGGCTGCTCCGCCTGGCGTCTGGCATTATGGGGTTAGTGCTAGGACTGGTTGGTCTGGTGTCAGAATAATGGGACTGGGTGAGACATGAAGCCTGTGCTGCGACTTCTGTCTTGTGTGTGGCGCAGGTTATATGTCAAAGCAGCACCGCCCGATATCACCCTTCGTGGTGGACTGGGCGTTAAGCAAACAAACAAAATGAAGTGGCAATTTGACTCAGCCAAGATCATAGTGAATCCGTTTAAGAATGACGTGATTACTACCCACAATGACGTGATTACTACCCACAATGACGTGATTACTACCCACAATGACGTGATTACTACCCACAATGACGTGATTTGTCCAGACATTGAGCAAATCAAGCCATCGACCCACGCGTCGGTCGACACATTTCTGTTTGAGCCATTGGCATTATGAGTTTGCCGCCATGTTGCATGTATTAACACTTGAAATGTGTCTGTACTTTTAGTGCATTTCTGGTCGATTTCTGCTGTAACTGTCTCTATTTTTGTATCTGTGTCTGTCTGTCTTTCTTTGTATGTGTCTGTCTGTCTGTCTGACTGTCTGTCTGTCTGTCTGTCTGTCTGTCTGTCTCTGTCTGTCTCTGTCTGTCTCTGTCTCTGTCTCTGTCTCTGTCTCTCTCTCTCTGTCTCTGTCTCTCTCTCTCTGTCTCTGTCTCTCTCTCTCTCTGTCTCTGTCTCTGTCTCTCTCTGTCTCTCTCTCTCTCTCTCTCTCTCTCTCTTGTAAACTGAGAAAGGAAACAAAATTGAATCGGTCCCGCATTGCAAATACGTTTAATTAAAGGCCGTTAAAAACCAACAACCAATCTGTCTGTCTGTTAGTCTGTCTGTTAATCTGTCTGATAGTATGTCTGTCGGTCTCGTTCTCTTTCTCTCCATCAGCTAGAAACCTTGGATTCACCCTTTCATCTGACATGACCCTTAACAAACATATATCTTTAGTCTGTAGAGCAGCTTATTTTGAGCTTCGTAAGATCAGCACCATTCGCCACACACTCTCCTCTCAAACAACTAACACTCTTGTCTGTGCCTTTGTTCTTTCTAAACTCGACTACTGCAACTCTCTTCTCTCTGGCTGTCCTCTGTATCTCCTGCATAAACTACAAAAAGTCCAAAACTCGGCAGCACGCCTCATTCTGAAAGCACGAAAACGAGATCACGCAACACCACTTCTTTTTTTTTTTTTTTTTTTTTTTTTTTTTTTAAATCTCAGTTGCATGCAGGCTGCTTCAACCCTTTCTTTTTTGCCTTTTTTTTTTTTTTTTTTTTTTTTTTTTTTTTTGGTTGTTGTTGGCGGGGAGCATCCTTCTTCATTGATTTTTTTTATTATTTTTTTTTTTTAAGTAATGTTTTTACTATAACATTAACATTACTATATCTAAATGTATTTTAAGCAACTTTTCTATATAACAATTCCTTCTCAAAAATGCATACAATATCCAGAGGGGAGCCATATCTATAAATACCAACACACATTTTGGCTATCACAATCAAATAATTCACATAACTTATTAGTGCCTTGGAACTTTGTGAATTTTCAAATACGCCCAAAAAAACTTCCTTTACGGTAATTTTAATAATCATATTATATTTACAATTCACTTTATCCTCAACGCATTTCCAAATGGACATAATTTTCGGGCAAAAGTAAAAAAAATGTTCAATATAATCAATTTCGTTCTCACAGTGAGTACAGCAATTACTCACGGAAATGCCTATTTTATACAATAAAATATTTGTGGGGTAAATATTGTGCAATATTTTCCAATGCAGCATTCGCAATCTTGTTTCAGTGGTTACTTTGTTTACCATTAACCATTGCTCTTTTCCCGGCCTGAAATCAAATTTATGTTCCCAAAATTTAACTACAACCGGCTCCACATATTTTTCCTTTATAATTAATTTGCGAAATTGACAAGGCTTACTCAGGTTCTTTAAATCGTTGAATCCACATACATTTCCATTTGCAGAGCGTAGTGTTGCTGCTTTAACTGCTGTACAAATCACCCTATATTCAAAGAATCTTGTGGGCTTACATCCAACCTTCTGCTGCATAATATTAAAGGGCACAATCTCATTACCAACATATACATCCTTTACTCGACAAACGCCTGCTTTAATCCAGTCGCTAAAAAACAGGGTTTGGCCGCAATAGATTATATCCTTGCTGTTCCATAAACACGTATCTCTTAATAACATGTCTCCACCTACTGCTCTCTGAATCATGTCCTTATTTTTCAACCAACAAATTAAAACTTGTTTCCAAAATACATTTTTAATTAATCCCAATCCTTTAAAATTTTTTACCGTGGTGTTAGATTGGAAGCAACACAATCTTTCACCAAGCTTCGAGAACATATGTATCGGTATTTGTTTCCAACTTTCCTGCTTTTCGTTCAATAAATTTGCTGCCCAGGACAACAAACAAGAGGACTGCATATCAATGACATCAATCATTTTTAAACCCCCATCAGGAAACTCTTGACACATCACTTTTCTTTTAACTTTCTCAAATGCCTTAGTGTTTGAAAATCGTTTTTTCCAAATAAATCTGTAAAACATAGTATTTATCTCAGTCAATACCTTTTCGGGTATTACCAGTGCTTGCAACGGATAAATAATCTGCGATAACAAAAGAGATTTCACAATGCATATTTTCCCCATGATACTACAATTTCGTTTAAACCATTTTACAATGTTGCGTCGTATATTTTCAATACGGCTTGTCCAGTTTTCTTCAATCTCAGAGACCGATGAGGAGCTACTGAAATAAATTCCCAAAATCTTCACTTTTGTAGTCCACCTTAACCCGCACTCATTTTCATTACCATATTTATTACTGCCCAAGGCAACACCACTTCTTCACACACTGCACTGGTTACCTATTCAAGCCCGCATTGACTACAAACTGTCCACCCTCTGCTTCAACTTCTTTTCTGGCTCGTCTCCTGCTTACTTCTCTGAACTCCTCACCGTCTATTCTCCAGCAAGACAACTCCGTGCCTCTTCTGACTGTCGCATCCTCACCATTCCACACACCAAAACCAAAACATACGGACAACGCACTTTTACTTTCTGCGCACCCACACACTGGAATTCTCTCCCCTTTCATATCCGCCACTCTCAGTCACCCCAAGCATTCAAACGAGCATTTAAAACGCACCTCTTCAAGAAATACAACCCCTGATTTTGTTTTCTCAGTCCATCAGTAGGCTACATGTAGTGTATTTGTTGTTTTAGTGATAATGTGATAATGTGTATACACATTTAGGGCTGTTTTTCAGTATTAATAACATGTTCTGTTTGATTAAGGGTATTCAGCTGGTATTTCCTTGTTTTTACTACCTATTTTATTCATGTTTTTATTACTTAATTAGTGGAAGAATCTGTTGTAATGTATGTTTGATGGTGTATGCTTTTAATCAAGCGTTGCTGACTATGAATGTAGATGTAAATGCTTGTATAACTGTGTTTGACTTTTGAATGTGTCAAGCGCAAAGAGCATAATTGTAAAGTTATGATGTTGCGCTATATAAATGCTCATTTATTATTATTATTATTATTAAATACGAGTAGGTTTATTAAGATTTACTTCCAATGTGTAAAACACATATGAGTGCAAGCATTAGGGGCTGCATGGGTTCATATCATTTTCAATACTGATTATGTAAAACATATATATATATAACACTGATGCGCTCATATAAAAATACACAATTGAGAGTTGTGCTAATACTGTATATCTTTATAAGCATACTCTAACGGGCCTGAGCCTTTAGAATAGATCTAGGGGAAAGTCACTAGCTCGAACACCATACTACCCTCTCTCTCTCTCTCTCTCTCTCTCTCTCTCTCTCCATCTCTCTCTTTCTCTTTCTCGCTCTCCTCCCCTCTCTTTCTCTCTCTCTCCACCCTCTCTCTCTCTCTCTCCCTGCTCTCTTTCTCTCTCTCCCTCTAGCTATCTCTAGCTATCTCTCTCTCTCTCTCTCTCTTTCTTTCTCTCTCTTTCGCAGAGCTATACGAAGTGTATCAGTTGTTATAATCGATTTAATACACACGATAAGGTATATACTCGGTACAAATACAATTTAAAATAATGACACCCTTCTTCGTCTACCACCACCCTCCCTCCTCCGCCAACCACCCTTAATTTGTTTGCGGGAATGCTCGAAAATAATGGATTTGACAAGCTCATTGTTCCCCCTCGCCCCCTCCCCCCGCCTCTTTCTGCCTGTCTGTCTGTTTGTCTGCCTGTATGTCTGCCTGTCTGTCTGTTTGTGTGTGTGTGTGTCTCTCTCTCTCAGTCTCTCAGTCTCTCTCTCTCTCTCTCTCTCTCTCTCTCTCTCTCTCTCTCTCTCTCTCTCTCTCTCTCTCTCTCTCTCTCTCTCTCTCTCTCTCCCCCCCCGTGACTTTTTGCAGGTAATCTCGGATAAAATTGGATTTGACAAGCGAGAATCTGTCCTCCCACCTCAATTTCTTTCGCCCCCTCCCCCTCCTCCTCCTGTGCCTGTCTGTATCTCTCTCTCTCTCTTCTCACGTGCTGCAACAAGAGCGTCTGTTTTCTTGTCATGCATGGCAAAACCATCGTGCTGAGAAGGAAAGCAGATACACCTTCTCAAGGGTCAGCTAATCTTTTCCGCGTGTGAAGGAAACCTCAACCTGTTTTCACTTTTAAATTGTGTCGGGGCAGAAGCCTATCATAATAGAAGCACCTACGTATTATTACCAGCAGTCGACACGCGATGATACATAAGGCCACAAAAAAAAAAATTGTCTGTTTAGGGTAACCCGACCGACCCTATCGATTTGGCGCCGACCCAAAAACTTTTTTTTGATTTAAAAAAAAAAATAAAAAAAAAAGAGGTAAAAATGCTAAAAAGAGACATTTGGCGTTTCTTTCTCTCCCTTTCTCTCTGTTTTATTTATACGTTAGTTTAGAAACATGTATTCATCAAATATAAGAAGTAAATGTTCAGCCAACATAGCATTTACAACAAAACAAAACAAAAACAAAAAAAAACTTTACCTACCTACCGACCCTACTTTTTTTGGTCATGTTACCCTAAACAGACAATTTTTTTTTTGGGCCTAATTATGCCCTTTAAACTTTCCTTGGGAATATCCGTTACTAAAAATAGAATATGGGATTGTGGGAAAGCTGTTCAATGGCACTCATGCACTATATTCGATTTTCAATACACGACTCATAATCTTTGGAATACATCAAAATGAAAAAACCCACATCATCCAAAACGTTTGGAATGAAGCAAATGAATAAAATACAAGAATTACGAGTTCAGAAAAAAATATAAATAAAATTGCCGTCGAAGCGCCTCGAACCCGGGACCACAAAAATAAGTACTAGCGCACCGTTAATCGGGCACTCTACCAACTGAGCTATTTTGTCGCACTGTAGTCGAAGGAGATTTTAACTTAAAATATTACACTTGAGTTCTCGCGCGTGGCGACGGCTCAGTGACTCGAGTTTCCGAGTCTCTCCGTTCGTATTTGTGTACAGTAACTGTTCTCCATATCTCACTGTTCGGGGCTAGTTCAGTATGACCCTGCGCTCCCGGTCACTTCGTATAAGTTTGGAAAGCAATATCAAGTAGCGATAATTTCAAGCGAGACCGACATTATTGATACGAAATGCAGTGACCAATCGCCAAAAGGCGCATGAAAGGATTTCCCAAAATCCTCTATTCTTGGTGACATACTAAGAAGTTAGTTCGGGAGAACTACGGTCTACGGACGGTTTATTATATAAAGGGAAGCAAGCGGTTAAAAACGGGCGTCGATAGAGCCAATGAACAGGGATGGGAACTTCTAGTATGATAGACATCTGGTCGGGGTTATAATGACAAACCTTGCTTAAGGCACGTGTGCAGTCCTTCCCATGATCACGATTTGGCTCACCATCTCAGACCTCAGGCACTCGTCACGAGCGGGTTGGGATCAAAATGGGCGGGGCCTGTGCGCTCTCAAGACTACTACTATATAAACCATAAGAAAAGACGACCGTCCTTCTTAGCGTACAACCACTTCATGTCCCAAATAGATACTTATTCTGGGAACACAAATAGAAATTTACATACGACCGTCCATCACAAGTGACATCGAAGACATAGGCCCCGCCCACCTCGTGACGAGTGCCTGTGTCTCAGACCAAGCCAGGTTTATACATGGGAGGACATTCCTCGACCACACAGAAGCAGCCCAAAATGAAAGCAGAATAGAGTTTACTTGTAAACTTTGACGTTTACAACAAATGACAAGGTAATTATTTTTGTTAATAACAAATACGAACGTACCGAGAGAATAAAACAACTTTCTTTGGTATGATTTTGTTTTGGGGTCATGTTATCGCTTTCCTTAGTTTTTCCATAATCAGTCGCAGAAAATTAAACCGATTATTGTCCATCCATAACGTACATACTCTGAGTTAATCTATCTATACATATAAATAAAAGAGAGTGTCTGTCTGTGTGTGTGTGTGTGTGTGTGTGTGTCTGTCTGTCTGTGGTCGCCATACCTCAGAGATGGCAAAAGATAAGCACAAGATATTTTGCATGCACACTGCCCTGGACCCACAAATGTGCACCTGGGTTTTAGTTTCTCCAGACATTGTTTCCTTCCTCGGATAAATTCGTCGCGATATAACCTTCGTGGTTGAAAACGACGTTAAACACCAAATAAATAAATAAATAAATAAATCCTCGGATAATTACCCTCCCCATCTATCAATACAGTCTATATAGTGCAAGGAAGGTAAGTCATGCTTTGTCACCCACGGAAGGGAGGTAACTCTCATCAAACCAGTATACCGTGTCATTCTCAAGGGTTACCCCCCGCCCGCTATCATCCCGCCGCCCCCCCCCCCCCCCCCCCCCCACACACACACTAACCCTGCCCCCTGCTCCCCCTCCGGCTCCCTGCCTTCCAGATCATCGCGAATAATGTTTACGAAACGATCGCCTCAGTGAAAGATCACGAGAATTTACAGATTTCTCTCCCCTGTTCAAAAAGGTATGACGCGCTCACTCATGAGGTATGCGTGCTTTGATCAGACGGTAACTACAGTGGGTGTGAGAAGGGGTAAACAAATCACGAAGAACACGTTGAACCAAATAGAAACTTGTCTTGCCTATACATCCAAATGTATGAGCTCACACTGTCATTTTTCTTTATATCCACATTGGAATAAGATTCGAGAGGTTTCTGAGAGAGGGGAGAGCAGAAACACCCGGGCGAAGCCGGGCCTGACTGCTAGTATATATATATATTAGCTCAGGATTTTCTATTACAAACGTGGTACAGTATATTCATGTAGCCTAACCGTCCAAACACGAACGCTTTTAAAGGTGCACACATTGAACTGAACTGTTCATACCAAAGTCTATCCGGAGAGGAGCGAAACAGAGGAAATCTCATCGAAAGAGGAAGAATGTCACCTCTGATAAAGTATGGCCGACATTTACATTCTATGTTTTGCAGTTAGGTTCCGTTGGATCCAAGCATAAAAACACTTGGTTTACATGGTAAAAGGATGGGGGAAAACCTGACCGAGGAGTAAGCAACGACCACGACTATAATTCTGAAAATATCTCAGCATATTCATTGTTCGCGAAATCAAACTGACGGGAGTAATAATTATTTATGAAACCCGCACGCACTCCCACTAAACTCAATGTTTGCATTAAAGTATACCAAAGCAGGTCAACATTCTCCCATTACATCCCTTGATGGTTAGCCATTTAACCCCAGTTAAACGCAGGCTTGAAATGTCAACTGTTATAACAACCGTTTATCTTTTATAACACGATTGTCCGCTATTACTCTGTCACGTTCAAACACTAGTAGTGATGGAACATAATGTTTATACTTGGATCACGGAAAGTTTAAAGCGGTTATTCTCTGCAGGACGCTTACAACGCTTCTGGTTTGCACTTGCTATGTAATTTGTTCACACTTCGTTAATTGTATGGGTTTAGCCTAGCTGTCAGTGGTACTGCAGTCTACAAGGCTAGTTTCTTGTGATATATCGTGCAAACTTACCGCGTATCCAATAAGCTGTTTCTTTGTTTTTGTAGTTTTAGCGTGCAGATGTTTCTTTCATACAAACACTAGATAAATACATGGTCACCCTTTTCAGTTTTAATCTGTACATTTGGTATGTTGTCTTCCTCGTAAAAACAAAAATCTGTCTATGTTCTTGGAAAATAATAACATAAACCATGTGGCCTAGTTCTTTTCCCTCAGCTTTTTGTTGCCGACGATTCACTACAGCAAACTGCTACCCCCAAACAAACAAAACAACAACAAACAGACGAACAAAAAAACAAACCTACATTAATGTTCCCCTAGATTATATTTTGTCCTGGACAACAATGCTAACCGTGCTTGCTCCTTCAGCTCTCCATCTGTCAAAGATAACGAGCTCAACTTTAATTTCTCTCCAAGTTTTTCTTCTGCTGTTGTTGTTATATCTGCTCTTGCTGCATTCTACCACTGCCACGGCGAAGAATCCTGGTAATAATCCTTCTCTGATAAGACGTACAACCTTTTCCTGAGACGTTGCTAACGACGTATACGTATTTCAAGCCAGACGCGTAATTTCCCGTCGCTTCTTTTGCCCACAGCTCAAGTTGCCAAGAGTGTTTTCTAAGCGGCGTCATTTAAAACTGCAGTTCGATCACGACTTAAAGTGAAGGAGTTTCATTTAGAGCGTTTCGAGTGCAAATATGTCAATAAAGCCTCAAAGATGTGTCCACAACTTGTGACTGTAAAGGTACGTATGTGCTTCGTACATATTTCGATTTTTATCGAATAAGCTACTGTGGCCAACACATCGCCTATAAACTGACAACAAAACCAACACACTAATTAAGTCAGTATGTAGATAATTACTCTCTTGTCTTTGTTCTTTGTTCATAGCCTGTTTATTACTCGACTAGTCGATTAATCATTGTCACACATTTTAATGTGAACCAATAAAGGGATGTTTCATTTGTTTCGTTGATACGAAATTACTCACAATTCCTCTATGAACTAGGAATCACTCCTCACAATTACCGTATACCCGCAGCAGCTAGAGGCTCTTTGAGGATACCACCCATCCCGTATAAGCGATCCTGTTCACCACATATAAATGTCCAGGCAATTTACATATTATTATGATAAGAACACCATTCTATTGGAGCACGTGCATCATGAACTGTGGGCAAAAAGCGACGGAAAATATTTGATATTACGTCGTTCTGTGCAGAGTTGGACTTGTTTGCTGCATACATTTCACATATTTACATGGGTGCCAGTAACAAAATTAGTTCGGCCACACACAACAAATAATAATGATAGATTTATAAAAAAATCAAACCACGGAATACTAAAAAAAAGATTGTTTTAAAAGTCCAAGGTGCACAGACAGAAGCAGGCTGTACAATGTCGGTGTACGCATGTCCAAATGGAAGGATACTTTCATCTCATGTACACGCTTGACCAGATCTGGACATGTACACGAGGGTTTACACGAGAAGGAAGGGACCTTTAACTCTCTTACACTTCACACATCTCATGGCTTCAGTTAGCAAGTATTGTGGCCTTTTCGCACACATTTCACATGCCAAGTTCACTGGAAACTGCCAATAATCACGAACCGAGTAAGACAATTTGGATTTTAATGGGGCTTCTCAAGACAACCGCCACTTGTACGTGCACTCGTAGCTCTTTGCCAAGAGAT
Source organism: Littorina saxatilis (assembly GCF_037325665.1). NCBI lineage: Eukaryota > Metazoa > Mollusca > Gastropoda > Littorinimorpha > Littorinidae > Littorina > Littorina saxatilis. The sequence continues at coordinate 25,334,788 of NC_090246.1, forward strand.
TCTAGACAGATTATTCTCTGACGTAACTGGCCTTTTTGGAGACATATCCGACGGTAATCTTGGTATTACCAGCGACGTAATTTGATTCTGGAGCCGGACGAAATCCATACCATATTTCAAAGACTCTGTACATGTATTGTTAGCTATCTCTGTCACGTGGCAAATACGCTCGGACTATTTGAGATAATTCAGACAGTGGAACGGGTTTTTTTTACGATAGAGTAATCGAAGGAAATATTTTGTGAAATTACAGATCCGGATTTTTTACCCAGGTTTCTTGTGATTTAAATGGACAGACCTACACCTGCATAAAATGTCTTTGGTGACGTCATATACGACTTTTAGTAAAAGTTGAGGCGGCAATGTGACGACCTCAATTTTCAACTAAACAGATTGAAATTGTGGTCAAGCAGTTTTGACTCAGTCCATACAATGGGATTGCATGTCAGCTTTGAAGTTTACACACTAAAACATTAGTTTGCTCATTAAAGTTGTCATTGAAATCGGATTTTCACTAACAAATTTTATTATGAATGCATTGTGTATTCCTCATCTTCCCCTGAATCCAAAAATATATCGACACGACATGTTCACTCTGCAAAACTCTTTAGAATTTAATAGGAAGAACATCAGTGTGTCCAAATAAGGTACTACGTTCGCATGCTTCGCTGAGACGAGCGCAATCCGTCTCGGTATTAGGGTTTGGGCTAGCCAAACCTTGCAACTTGTAGTCTTGCTGATGACAGGTTTTCAGTGTTGATGTTTTTGTTTTAGGCCGACAGATTGACTAAATGTGTAGATGTCGATTCAAGAGACTTGTCTCTTTATCTGTTTACCCATACCCCACAAACATTCCAGAAACTTGTTCGGAAGGCTGCAGAGGTGCATGATGAGAACATTTGTGCAACTGTTGGGCTTAGCAGGTATGCCGTCTAATGCTTTGCTAAGACGTACTGATTGCACAATTATGGAGAGAGAAAAACTGGCATTGGTTTCATGACGTCTTTCACTGTGCGCAAGTCCACATTCTTGTTGCAGCGTGCCAGCTGCTACGAAATCGACCTTTTCTTCATAATTTTATCATTTGAAAATGTTGCCTCCTCAGAAAAGAAAATGAAAGAATAAAAGGGGGATAGGGGTAGGGAAGAAGGAGGAGGAAGAAGAGAAACAAGTAGCCGCAGAAGAAGGGACAAGGAATCCAAGGTATATTCGGCTGGAACTAAGCAACAGAAGACATCTTTGTTTCTTTACAGCTATTTTTAAAGCTTTTATGATTTTAGACGGCGGCCTCTACTTAGCTGTTAACGGAGGGAACAGGTTCTGCCAGAAGTATGGGTATGTAAGTGTATTAATTCATCTTCTCAGACCGAGCCTTTGAAAAAATGTCGGTCCTAAGTGGCGATGCTTTCTTCAAAAGGGGAATCTAAACGTGTGATGGAACACACACACTCTGGTGATGGATCTTGGCATAACCCAGACACGTTAAGTCAAAGGTGTTAACAGGTGATGCGGAATGAGTCACCGCATACTCTTTTTGGCTTCCAACCCTCTCCTTTTTTGAATCTTTTTTAACAATTTTTTTTATAAATCTTTGTTTTGTCTCAACATTCTCTGGAGAGATAAAACTGTGTGCATGTAATGCGGTTTGGTATTTTGAGAGGAATATGTTTCTAAGGAGCGTACATATATAGTTGCGTCTTATTTGTCGAGCAGACGGACACCAAGACAAACAAACTAACACAGAGACACAAACAGGCACATACACTGTGCTGGAAATGGAAGGGTTGTAGCCTTCGAGGCTTCTACGTCATGGGGCAGAACTGACTCCAGCAGGGTACCCTTATTGCCGCGCTGTGACTAATGTCTTGACAAGGCATCGCATTGCACCGTCTGCAAGATCCTTGGATTGTGCGACACTGCATTATTTTATAAGGTGCATTATCAACAGCATTCATGTTTCTGAAAAAAACAGTTTCACTCCAGCAAGATAAACAGCGAGTGTAGCCGAAACTATAACTATAACTAACTGTAGTTCTTAGCTTTACAATACATTTTAATACTTGAAAGCTTCTAAATGTTTTGATACATGCATAATTCTGCACAAGCATACACCTGAATTTGAT
>NC_090246.1:25341910-25344410 GCF_037325665.1 Littorina saxatilis
CGCGCGCAAGCACACACACACACACACACACACACACATGCACACACACATAGTACTCACACACGTACTCACACACACAAGCACACACACACGCACGCGCACACACACAGACACACACACAAACACACACACACACACACACACACACATACACAGTATAATGTACACGTACACACATACAGTCTCACACACACACGCGCGCGCGCGCACGCGCGCACGCACGCACACACACACACACACACACACACACACACACACACACACACACACACACACACACACACACACACACACACACACATAGTTTGCTTTGGTCAAAAAAGAGTTCTTAATAATATTCGGATTACTTCTGCTAACACAAAATAACGACATCAATCAAAAGTATTTCCTGCAGCTGGCTTTTTACCAAAGGCCTGAACTTTTTAAGGTTGAGTTCAAGAAAGTACATCTCGTTAATTATTCAGGGCCGGACCAAGTTCGTTTGAGGGGGGGGGGGGGGGGGGGTTCCAACTGAAGGCAAGGGTCCAAAGTCCACATTTTTAACATAGAGGGGGGAATCGAGACGAGGGTCGTGGTGTATGTGTGTGTGTGTGTGTGTGTGTGTGTGTGTGTGTGTGTGTGTGTGTGCGTGCGTGCGTGTAGAGCGATTCAGACCAAACTACTGGACCGATCTTTATGAAATTTGACATGAGAGTTCCTGGGTATGATATCCCCAGAGATATTTTTCATTTTTTTGATAAATGTCTTTGATGACGTCATATCCGGCTTTTCGTGAAAGTTGAGGCGGCACTGTCACGCCCTCATTTTTTAACCAAATTGGTTGAAATTTTGGTCAAGTAATGTTTTTTATAAAAGGATCCAAATTTACGTTCATCTTATTCTCCATCATTTTCTGATTCTAAAAACATATAAATATGTTATATTTGGATTAAAAACAAGCTCTGAAAATTAAAAATATAAAAATTATTATCAAAATTAAATTTTCGCAATCAATTTAAAAACACTTTCATCTTATTCCTTGTCGGTTCCTGATTCCTAAAACATATAGGTATGATATGTTTGGATTGAAAACACGCTCAGAAAGTTAAAACGAAGAGAGGTACAGAAAAGCGTGCTATCCTTCTCAGCGCAACTACTACCCCGTTCTTCTTGTCAATTTCACTGCTTTTGCCATGAGCGGTGGACTGACGATGCTACGAGTATACGGTCTTGCTGCGTTGCATTGCGTTCAGTTTCATTCTGTGAGTTCGACAGCTACTTGACTAAATGTTGTATTTTCGCCTTACGCGACTTGTTTTTCCTCTGAGAGGTACATTGGATGGCCAGGGGGGGGGGGGGGGGGGGGTCCGGAACTAACTCTAGTTCAGTGCTGGTAACGCTGTACGCGTCCCCTTGGTAACAAGGGAGACCACTCTAAAAAGAGAGTGAGCCATCCCATAATGTCAGACCAACTACCGGTCCGACTTCCGTATGCGTGCGCATAGGCCGCCGTTTGTATCAAACCAAACGAATCCCAACTCACTTCTTTTTAGTCCCAAAAACCACCACAGCGGGGAGGCGGGAGGGATTAAACGACGGGAGTTGGGTAAGTATATTAATTAAATTGAAATGTATTACTAAAATTTTGGATTAAATTACATAACTTTACCCAACTCACGTATAGCAGATTGCTACTATAGGTGGTGGGTACTTACCAAAATTCAAGCATGTAGGACTTGCCCTGCAGCTACCAAAGCAGGTAGCGCAGAACTGCCGTCCTGTCTCAGTGAAGAGATGTCTCTGAGATAGAAATTTATGAAGATATCTTCGGATCGCCAGTAGGCTGACTCGAGAACTTCAGCAAGTCGACCAGACTTGAGGACTGCCAGGGAGGAAGCCTCGTGTGTCCGGGCTGCAGTGAGAGGCAAGACTGCCTTAATGACTCCAGATTGAGCCTCCCACCAGGCATAAGCTTGTTTGATAAGATTGGAGACCCACTTGGTCAACGTAACCTTTGCGATGTCCTTATGCCTAGCCGTGTTCAGAGATATAAACAGCAATTTTTGATTTTCTGAACGAAGATGCCGCGTGCGTGACAGGTAACTACTGAGTGACCTAACGGGGCAATTGACTACATCTGGATCGCCAGGAGCGAGAACATCGCTCAAGGGCATGATGTGGAGGACGGGCGAAATCTGACCAGGCTTCTGGTTCTTTGCAAGGAAACCTGGAGTAAACTAAAGAGAAACGGATCCATCTTTTTCAAAAGAGATATCTTTCTCTAATCCTGATAAGGCGTGAACCTCACTGCCTCTTCTAGAGGTAGCGAGCAACGTTAAAAAGACCGTCTTGCGTGTCAAATTAATCAAAGAAGCTGAGAGAATAGGTTCAAAATCTTCCGAGGCTAAAAACCGCAAAACTAACATCAAGTCCCAGGCAGGGAGTTGTGACTTAGAGCGCGCGGCCGTAAGGGAGGCACCCTTAATGACGCTAGAAATCACTCCGCCGAGTGAAATCTTGT
>NC_090246.1:25351910-25359410 GCF_037325665.1 Littorina saxatilis
ATTAAGTTGTTATTTAGATGTACTGACATTGCAAGAAATGAGTTATGCCTCTCTTAGGAGACCAGTAGAACGCTCATCCTTATTTTGTCCCCACTCCACTCGCTGTTCTCATGCATGTATATATATATATATATATATATATATATATATATATATATATATATATATGGCTATGGATCTGCAGGCTGATACAGAGTTACCTCCCTTTAGGCTTTTTCAAATTTCCCTTGTTTTAACCTAATTTCTTGATTAAAACTTGTCTAAATTTCTAAATTCTTTCTTAATATATATCAATTCTACACTTTGGCCTTAAATCAAAGTGTTTCCTTTCACAGATATCCCCTTGGGGTTGTCAGATGAGGGTAGTCTCCCATGCCAACAGAAGCTACCATTCAGAGAGTGGTTTGCTTCTTAGTTGGATACCATGGGTTGACATCTCTCGAGCGAGAGTGTGCGGGGGGCGGGAGGGTGGTGAACCACTGTACATAAAGGGAAAGTTTGTGTGCGTGCCTGTGTGTGTTCTTAATCTAAGTCAAATGTCGCCAATGTTTTTACAGAGTGACGTTAAATAAACGATTTTATCATCATCATCATCTCTCGCCATTAGTACCACCTGACCACTGATGAGACGCAATAATGTCGAAACACGTGTCTGGTCTAGGTACAAAATCCATGGTCCTCCTCAGGGACTTTGCATTGTAGATCTCGGTCCCCCTTGAGGAGGGTCTGATGCTCCCATAGGCTGTCTGTTAAGGGATACTTTTTTCTCTCTCTTTCTCTGCTGAGAGGTTTTAACAATTCTCGGAAGAAAGTTTCTGCTGACTTTCAATTGTTTCTTTCACAAAGTCTGATGTTTTATATATGGGTGCGTCTCAGAAACTGATCCTTTTGTGTGTGCCATAATCAAATTAGCCCACAATTGAAACATACTGAATTTTAAATCATGATATTGGTATTTTTGAGAAGTAAAATGAATAAAGAAATAGTACAAACAAAATTGAGTATTTTGCATGATTATTATGAAGATTGTTTTGCGAAAGAAATGATTGGATGCGTGAAAAATGGAGGTCTGATCTGTGACATGAACCATCAACTAGTTTTGCACCTCACTACAAGAATCGTTTAGAATGTCCAAGGACTGCTATTCTTGTTATGTGTGTTTGGTTTAAGTGTACTTGACAGTTGAAATGTTATTTTGTCCACAGAATTGTTTTTTTAAACGAAATTAATCGCTTGAAAGTTTGCCATCACTGTCGTAACATAGGTTTCCACACGCGTGCAACAGCAACAAGTCCTAAATTTGAACTTTAGAATTTGCATATTCATCTTCAACACGATCTTGACATGAAAGGGCATAGAACATCGCTAAGCTAAATGTTATTTAAGTATTATTTTCTCAAAATTGCATCTGCAAACTAAGTTGAAAGTTGCGCAATATGACATGCTTCTTCAAAATTCAGTTACGATGGTGAACGGTTTTGCAAATAATGTTTAGAGTTTTGAAGAAAGATTAGAACTATTTTGCGCGTAGTGACTTAGAGGTGCGGGTGACTACGCATGCGCAGTTACAGAGAGAAATAGTTCAGCTTCCAGCAGCGAAGAAAGATTTCGAGAATGTTTCCGAAGTCTGTGATTTTGTTACGACAGTGATCAACACCCAAGGTTCTTGAGAAAAGGTGAGTTTTTGCTGCTATGATATTCTATGAAGTGAAAAATTAAGCTAAACATTTGTTAATAATAGTTTTTCTTTCGATTTCACCTAGTCAAAACTTGACTAAATGTTTTAACATAGAGGGGGAATCGAAACGAGGGTCGTGGTGTATGTGTGTGTGTGTGTCTGTCTGTCTGTGCGTGTGTGTGTGTAGAGCGATTCAGACTAAACTACTTGACCGATCTTTATGAAATTTGACATGAGAGTTCCTGGGTATGATATCCCCGGACGTTTTTTTCTTTTTTTCGACAAATACTTTTGATGACGTCATATCCGGCTTTTTGTAAAAGTTGAGGCGGCACTGTCACACCCTCATTTTTCAATTAAATTGATTGAAATTTTTGTAAAGCAATCTTCGACGAAGGCCGGACTTCGATATTGCATTTCAGCTTGGAGGCTTAAAAATTAATTAATGACTTTGGCCATTAAAAATCTGAAAATTGTAATAATTTTTTTTTTTTTATATAAAACGATCCACATTTACGTTCATCTTATTTTACATCATTTCTTGATTCCAAAAACATATAAATATGTTATATTTGGATTAAAAACAAGCTCTGAAAATTAAAAATATAAAAAATTATGATCAAAATTAAATTTCCGAAATCCATTTAAAGGAACGGTAAGAGTCAATGTTTTCTTTAATTGTAAAAGTTGTATGTTCAATGGAATGGTAAGTCTGAACAAAATAATTACTTTATTTTGTTTTTAGCCAGTGAATGTGGATGCATCAAAATCTTGATAGACATTAAACAAATTCATGTTAGTGAAACTAGTACACATATTGCATCAATCTTTGGTTGAAATCGCTGGTACTTGCATGTTTCAGGTGCAAGAGATTCGACCTGATGAACTGGTGGTAACGTTCCTTCGAAGGAAACCGGAGGGGAACTACTATTGCTTTCCAGGGATCGATGATATTTCCTTAGTCCCTACATCTGATGCAACCATGATTCGTGACCCCACCTTCAATGCCAGGGGGCATTATTTCTTTTAAAATAAATTAATTAACTGCAAGTGGCAACTGTTCTATATGTAACCAATGCCTTTGGTTTATTGTCTTAACAATTGAATGAACCACTTTTGAACATTTGCATTCTTCATGTCAAACCTTATAATACATGTCTGGTTGTTCGTTTCCGAGTTACGTCGGTGATGAACTTTTCATTATTGTTTCTCTTTTTTGGGGCAAAGTTTTCTTGATTTTGTCCAGCTTTTTTTCTTTCTGTTCCTGTTTTAGTGTTTGGCATTTTACCTAAGAAGAATCTGGTTGCAAAATCAGCTTCATTTAGTAAAGTTTGTGGGAAAAAGCATAACCGTTTCTTTGTTACAAAAGTGATGTTTCCATGTTACATCGGTGACCATTTTGCATTCTTTTGGGATAACTTTCTAACATTTTGTCTTAGAGCAACAAATCTTTGTATATATGCTATTGTGAAGGTTAAATGTCAATAAGACTGAATGAATGCCATGTATCAACATGTTCTGATCAGGATATCATTAATTAATTTTCATTTTTGTATTGAAATTTTGACGAATGCATGGAACATTGAAAAAAACATTATTTTGTTGTTTGCATGTAGTCATTTCATATTGAACTCTATAATGGCTTGTGATTCAACAATAATAACTGAATAAAAGTCGTTTTCAGCCTTATAAATGCAGTTTTTTTGTCTTTTATTTTTTCCATGTTACACGGGTGATTTTGCACACATGGTCCAAATAATGCTCAACATATGGCAAACTAAAGGCAATGTTATATTTTTTCTTGTTTAAACTGAAAAGGTACACCCTGAGAAGTGTGTAAATAGTATTATCAAAGTTTTCTGGGAAGATTTTACTTTTGGTGATAATGTCACAAACAGAGGACGAGATTCTGAGACGCACCAATATATAGATATATCTGTGTTTCTTCAATTGTTTTTTTTTTATTTCCTTACGCATATAACTAGACACACAACGCAACGAAAAGAAAGCATCTTCCGTGTTTAAAGTTCGGCAGAACTGTTTTAGTTCGCTTGTAAATATGTGTTGGTGAATAAGTTTATACAATGTATGTCAAGCTCCGGAAAGCTTGACGTTTATTGCGTGAACAGGGGGGGAGGGGTGCATATTTTCTTTAGAAACAGCTACTGGAGAGCATTGTGCGGACAGCCTCCAAAATCGCGGGCTGTGACTTCCCTTCCGTTGCCTCTATTTTTGAGTTGCGCTCAGGTCGAAAAGCAGGAAAGATTGTTCGCGACCCCTCCCACCCGGCAAACCACTTCTTCGAGCCTCTTCCATCTGGTAGGCGCTACAGAGCTTTGAAAGCCAGAACTAGTCGCTTTCGCTCTAGCTTCATCCCCCATGCTGTACTGACAACTCCTGTAGTGAAGACGTTGTAATATACTGTAGTTATAGGATTGGGGGGGGGAGGGGGTTCTTTTGTTACTTAGTCCTTTCACTGCATTCCATTACTGTTCTCATAACTTGTGATAGTGGAAATATGTGCAATGTGGAATGGTCCTTATTTTTTAGGTGCTGGAGTAGTTCTGTGATGGTAGTAGTTTTGTGCAATGCGACTCTAGGTTCAGGTGCTTGAGTAGATCTGTGATAGTCTGTTAATACTGTTGTTTTAAACTGTCTAACTGGCTAGATTATGATTATATAATTTTATGTGATGATCTGACTAAATGATAATAATTACGTGTACTACTTACTTTTAAATGGATTATAAATTTTAGGTATTGTTCTAGTATTCACTAATGTTGTATTGATATTACTGGCACCCCTTTTAAACTGATATGGTTTTTACCTTTACAAGGCGACGATGTGAATTTGTGATGTAGATATGTGGCTGGTTATGTGTGAGTATGTAAATAATTGTGTGTGTGTGTGTGTGTGTGTGTGTGTGTGTGTGTGTGTGTGTGTGTGTGTGTGTGTGTGTGTGTGTGTGTGTGTGTGTGAGTGTGTGAGTTGTGTCTGTGTGTGCATGAACGTATGTATGCATGCATGGTGATGTGTGTCTGCATATGTGTCTGGTTGGTTTTTATTTTATTTTTACCGTGCCGTGCCAAGATGAAATCCTTTTGCAAAATTGGTGAATAAATATCTTGTATCTTGTATCTTGTATCTTGTATATGTTCTCACTCCTCCAGAGTTCACCGCAGATCAAATAGCAATTTGCAGTTTCCGTTTAATCACATCAGCGTGTTTTCCGTTGCATATGTACTCACACACGCATGCACGCACGCACGCACACACACACGCACACACGCACACACGCGCACGCACACACTAACACACACACACACACACACACAAACATACCCACACACTGACACACACACACTCTCTCTCTCTCTCTCTCTCTCTCTCTCTCTCTCTCTCTCTCTTAATATATCACCAAACAACACATGGCCCGAACACAATCTACCTAGACTGTTAAACTTCCGTTAAAAACGTTCGTGCGGCTCTATTAACCACTCATTTGGATAGTTACTCTGATGTCGGCTTGATAGCACTGGCAATAAAGCCAGCATTGACAGACAACTTTGGTGCATCCGGTTTTACCAGATGCCTGTCTTGTGTGCACTGATAATAATATAGAGAGCTGCGCGTAGAACGATCAAGTACCGAGTACGACAACGAGACAAAGATGACATTAATGTTATCGTCCGAGACTGCTGGTGTAATACCTGTAAATGTTCTACCCTCTACGGACTGGCCCGTAGTACTGGGGAACGATCGGGTATCACCAAACAGGATGAGACAACGGCAGTCTGAGAAAAGAGAAAAGAAAAAGTCAAACACCGCCTGTACTCGGTGTTACGTCGTTTAGCCCGCAACCTCTATATTGTCTCCATGCACCGCATAACCATGACTGTAGACCGCTTAAAAAAAAAAAAAGATTAGTACTCACCAAAACACTCGGTAAACGGGGTTCCTGCTGTTAAATCGCTGTAGCTTTGGTGCATTTACTGTTACCAGATGCTTGCAATGTGCGCCCTGATAATTAATTAAGTGTCCACGTAACGCATATGAACACGACTGCTAACGCTTTATTGAAAACAACGGTGTTCGCTACACAAAGATCCATGAACATTATTTCCACAAGGTGCTTGCACAGCATGGTCGTAAGATGTATTACATAATTGTTATGCGTGTACCAGATGTACGCCTTGTATGCGATGATAAGTTTGCATCCACGTTCCTCATAAGCACGGCGGCTGCTAACTGTTTTAAAAAAACCAGAGCAATAATTTACAGAACATATCCGCGAACGTCGTGTCAACAAGATTGCAAGCATTGCTGCATCTTCTTTTACCAGATAAGAAAAAGGTCTAAAAGTAACACATAAACACGACTGCCAACATAACAGAACAGCCTGTATTCACCAGAACACGTTATCAACAAGGAGCATGCAGCGTAATCGTAAGCTTATACGACTGTTTAACTGCGAGCTTCCTGAAATACAGAGCATCTTTCACAAGAACAGATCTACGGACGTATTATCCACAAGATTGGAAACCTGCATGTACCAGACGCGTACCTGTGTGCTGATAATTCTCACCGTTACACATAAACATGGCTCTTAACTTATCTTTCATGAAAAACAGAACAGTATTCACGAGAACAGATCTACGGACACTTTGTCAATCAGGTTCCCGCGTTTACTCGTTTTGCTGTATATGAGAGCGAGACGTGTATAAAACCGACAGAGGCCAGACGCACTCCTCGTATCTAGTTTAGTTGCATGCCCTGATAGAAAGTAGATGCCGGTACAACTGACACGACATTTTTACTCCACGAAAAATTGACTCCGGAGTAAAAATGACGTACTCCGACTACACTTGTACGAGAAAAGAACTCCCCAAGGAACGAACAAATTAGTCCTTCCACGACATTTTTACTCCCCAAATTTTTAATTCCAGTAAAAAATATCGTACGCAAAAATGAGATGCGAGCGAAAGGATAATGCCAACATGTGATCTCGCGCAAACGAATGTCGCGCTACCCCTCCCACCACCCCTTCCACCACCAGGACTAACAGGGGACAGGGGAGTAAAAATTGCGAACACCTGGCGTGGGCAGTACATTTTTTGTGTTAGGGTGGAGTAATTCATTCGTTATTTATTCGACAGGGGAGTAACATTTTTGTACGAAATGTTTACTCGGAACACACCTGTCGTGGGGAGTAATTTTCTCGTGTTATGGGGGAGTAATGTCAAGTTTCGTAAAGGGAGTAACATTTTCGTACACAATTTTTACTCCGGAGTACAAATCTCGTGTGATTAATTGTCTCGTGTTACACCGGAGCAGCTAGGCATTCGACTCGATGTCTCTACGAATCGGGCCAGCACTTGCATGTCGCTTGAGATCTAAACTCCTAATCAGGTTGTCATTTCCCGATTTTAACCTCAACCTCTCAAAAATACCTCGGAAAATATGTTGAGTGCTTTGAACTCTGCGATGTCTGTAGATTACAAATTCAACGGATGAAAATATGTCATCCTTGAGCATTGTTCAGCGGGAAGCATTGACAATCATAGTTTTCTTGTCTGTTTGTTTTTTTATCATCGAGGGTTGTAAGTTATACGTAAACCGATGATAACAATGTAATTGTGTTGGCTATTCGTCGTTATTACATACACTAAATAAAACCGTAGCTCAGCCGGGAAACGGCGACGTCGTGTCGAACCTGACATGTTCCTATACGAAGAAATGCAAATTAGATGTTCAAAGTCAGTTTTGTGCGTGATTTTCCGGACGGATCGTGGCAATTTAAAGATAGCCCTACAGGCACTGAC
>NC_090246.1:25364410-25396910 GCF_037325665.1 Littorina saxatilis
CAGAGAGAGAGAGAGAGAGAGAGAGAGAGAGAGACAGACAGACAGACAGAGACAGAGACAGAGAGAGCGAGAGAGAGAGAGAGAGAGAGAGAGAGAGAGAGAGAGAGAGAGAGAGAGAGAGAGAGAGAGAGAGAAAGACATACAGTCGGACACTGAGACAGACAGACAGAGAGAAAGCGAGAGAGAGAGAGAGGAGAGAGAGAGACATACAGACAGACAGACAGACAGACAGATAGACACACATACAAGACAGACAGACAGACAGACAGACAGATATAAGATCCTGACAGAGAAGACAGAGAACACGATCGAGGGAGATGGTTCGAGAGCTAGCTAGGGGCCAAGAAATAGAAACAACACCTGGTGCTGGCATAAGCACTTGATACATTGATACCTAGCAGGTAATTACTTTGTCCTGGTACAACATGCCCTGACCTAAACATGCCTTGACGTGCTGCAATGCATTTCAAGTTGCAGCTGTACTCAGGGAATCTTGACTGTGTGGACTGCAGCGAACTCTGCGCAAGTCACGTGCTGACGACTGACACGGCATACCGATAGCCACAGATGACCAAACTGCACATGTTGAGCACATAGCAGTGCTCTGGTTGTCTCTGTTTGTATCTCTGTCTGTATGGCATGATGATGATGATGATGATGATGATGATGATGATATAGGTGCATTATCCTCATCCTCCTCCTCTTCCTCCTCCTCAGTCCTCTTCCTCCTCCTCCTCCTCCTCCTCCTCCTCCTCCTCATCATCATCATCATCATCATCATCGTCGTCGTCGTCTCGTCGTCGCCATCGTAGTTTTTGCTTAGTTATAGTTTTTAGAATGTTTGGTTATTTGTAAAGGAATGTATACAACACACTAAATAAAACGGGTTTACAAACACACACACGCAGCACGCACGCACACAAGCACGCACGCACATACACACACACGCACACACACACTCACGCGCGCGCGCACACACACACACACACACATACACACGCACACACACACACACACACACACACACCGTAACACACATTTGTTTCACTGACCCCCGACCCCCGAAAACACTGAGTAGAACACTACATGCACAACTATCCTTGGTTTCAACCTAATGGAAAAGTACATCCACACCAGCTGTTTGCATCAAATGGCAATCAGAATGATTTATTGTGAGGTATGCAGAGCTCTGGTCGGCGTCAAGTTATACTTCTTTTGATCCTCCGATACCTACCTGTCTCTGCTTCACCTGTTTTGCTTCTTTACCTGACAGCTTCTTTCTACCTGAGCTTGTTTGTCTTGGAGGCATGTGCTTGAATGGTGTGATGAGGTTGATGGGATGTGCAGGGGAGGGGAGGGGAGGGTGGGAGCTGAAATTGGAGGGAATTCAACGCGAACGAGAGACATACAGCGACAGAGAATGAGTGATACAGAGACAGAGAGAGAACGAGAGAGAGAGAGAGAGAGAGAGAGAGAGAGAGAGAGAGAGAGAGAGAGAGATAGAGAGAGAGAGAGAGAGAGGGCGAGAGAGAGAGGGAGAGAGAGAGAGGGTGAGAGAGAGAGAGGAGAGAGAGAGAGAGGCTGAGAGAAAGAGAGAGAGAGAGATGGTGAGAGAGAGAGAGGGAGAGAGAGAGAGGGCGAGAGAGAGAGAGAGAGAGAGGGAGAGAGGGGAGAGAGAGAGAGAGAGAGAGAGAGAGAGAGAGAGAGAGAGAGAGAGAGTAAGAGAGAAAGACAGTGAGACAGAGAGAGCAAGAGTAAGAGAGATAGAGAGGGAAAGAGAAAGACAGAGAGTGTGTGTGTGTGTGTGGGGGGGGGGGGGTGAAGGAGGAAGGGAGGGGAGAGAGATAGGGAGGATGTGGTGTGGGATGCTACGACAGACGGCACATGTGCTAATGCCCGTTATTCTTTTGACGTGGGAGGATTTATTGTCACGGGCTTCTGAAAATACATTTCACAAAGATGTAAAAAGAGCCATCGAAAGATAGGCCTACTGAGAGGATGTGTGTCATAGTGTTGTATTGTTTGTATGTTGGTGTGTCGACATGTCAACAGGCTTACAAAGTTATACATGATGGTGTTGATAAGGTCTGTCTTTAGGCACGTCAGTGTGTGTATGTGTGTGTGTGTGTGTGTGTGTATTTGTGCGCACGTGACAATTGTTGAAGATGTGCTAGTAATGGGCTAATTTCAGGTGGCAAAAATAGGGGGCTAAGAATCGAAGGAAGACAACTCCTGCTTACAGTTTTGCTCCGTTTTGATTAGTCTGATGCTTGCTGGTCTCCCCTGAGTTTACAATGGTTCATAAATGTACTTCTATACAGAATTGTTATTGTTTACTTATTATTCTAAACAATCATTCGAATTTCTCCACACACACACACACACACACACACACACACACACACACACACACACACACACCCCTGTTTGGACTGCTCTCATAGTGAGGACTTGCTAATACACACACGGATAGTGCCTTTGTAGTGCACTTGCACTACAACGGCACTGGGTGCAGTGCCTTTCTAGTGCACTTGCACTACAACGGCACTGAGTGCAGTACTCGCTCCGGCATCGAAGAATTTTCACTAAAAAAGGCACAAAATTTGACCTATTTCGTCGCCTATAGAGGACGGAAAGAATGTCATTTTGAACATTGTTATGACATTCTTTCCGTCAAAAAAGTCAACTTAACGGGAAAAAAGTCAACTTAACGGTGTCAAAACAAAGTGAGGACTTACTGTAAGACCTCACACCGAGTGAGGACTTACTGTAGGACCTCAGTGTGTAGGTGTGAGAGCAGTTCACACACACCCCCACACACACACACACACACACACACACAACCACACACACACACACACACACATGCATAAGGGTACATACAGACTAAACAAATTCGAAACACAGTTTTATTTTGTAGCTTTCATTTAATGTTCAGGCGTCATTATCTCTCAAATAAGAAAGCAACCAAGCAAAAAGACTCATATAACTAAATTCAACAGTAAGAAATAAAATAACCATTCGGACAATTTGGTGTGGGGGGAAAAGGCATCTAGGTGACAGAAAATGTTTGCTCTCTATCCTAACACAGATACACATCAATGCCCATCGCTTCCAACATTCATAGCCAATCAGCTCAGTATCACGGATACATCGTTTAAACCGACCTCCAAAGCTCAGGTTGTTAAAAAGGATGGAGTCTCAAAGAGGAGGTTGGTTGGTAGTTCTTTTCTAACGTCCCTTGTGCGGGGAGACTGCTTAGGATTTTTAGCTGTGTTTTAGTGCAACTCTAAATTCTTAGTAAATGTGATACGGTTTGGTGTTGTTAGTTTTAAGTGCACTTCTTAATTCATAGTAAATGTGATGTATTCTATGTCTGTTATCACCGACACTGCATGGCAATTTTCCTCGTTTTTATAAGGACAGTAAACTCTTTGAGTCTTTGAGTCCTGAGTCTTTGGGTCGTAAAACGATGGTACTGTTACATGAATTAACAAGTCGCGTAAGGCGAAAATACAATATTTAGTCAAGTAGCTGTCGAACTCACAGAATGAAACTGAACGCAATGCCGTTTTTCAGCAAGACCGTATACTCGTAGCATCGTCAGTCCACCGCTCATGGCAAAGGCAGTGAAATTGACAAGAAGAGCGGGGTAGTAGTTGCGCTAAGAAGGATAGCACGCTTTTCTGTACCTCTCTTTGTTTTAACTTTCTGAGCGAGTGATTTCCCCTTTCGATGTCGGAAGGGTGTTTGTGAGACGAGCTCCGTCTTCTTCTGCTATTTTCTGCCAATTGGAGGCTTCTGCGACCCTGTGAGTTGTCCGAGAGCTTTGTCTCTAACCATTGTTTATTGATAGCTGAAAAACATTATGCAAAGATGTACTAAAGTCTGCTAGATACCTAATTTTCTGTCGAACCTTTGATCTTTTCTTATTGCAAGGCGTGAACACTACCATAGGTGGATTCAGCCCTGCACGTGAACTCAGTGACAATCCGTGTGTAAACAGCGTCCTATCTGTGTCATAGTCAAACCAAAGGCGGTCAAGCGACGTGACTCGCCGGAGGGTACACACACACGTGTGACGACATATCTGTTTACGTCGAGGTACACAAACACAAACGTGATCGTCAGGCATGGTAGAACCAGTCTTCATTCTGAGGCGCGACCTGCCTCCGGATCTTGATACACAATTCGAAACTTTGGAAATATGCTTGGCAGCCGAGAGAGCAAGCGGGTCAGAGACTATCACCGGGGCGCAACAGATCCGTGGTTTATGGCGGATTTACCCCAAAACACGAGGCGCTCGCACAGCCTTACTTCTTAACAGCATCTCTTTGCGTGGGATTACCGTCACTACCTATGACAAGAACCCCTTCATTCTACATGGGTCGAACGGCCAGGACAGCCCTGCTACCAAGGTTTGGGTGTCAGACATACCGATCTCGGTAGCGAATGCTGACATAGAATCGGCGCTTGTCAGAGTTGGATCTACCCTTCGCTCCAACACCATCATGGAGAAAACACGAGACAGAGACGGGAAGCTCACCCGGTTCATCACTGGGAGACGCTTCCTCTTCATCAGCGTGCCATCCACTCCGCTGGAAAAGTCGCTGAAGGTGGGGGGCTTCACTGCCAAGATTTATCACAGGGAACAACCCAAGGTCGACCCGAGTACGCTGACGTGTCGCCGATGCCTGAGACCCGGCCACCGTGCTTTCGAGTGCACCAGTGACGTCACCTGCTCAGCATGCCGCGTCAGTGGCCACAAGAGAGGAGACCCTGCCTGCCAGGCCGTCGCCATGGAGTCAGTATGGGACCGTCCTACCGGACTAGGAGCGGTCGACCACCCTCCCCCCCACGCTCAACTGGCTGACAACGACCACGATGACGACAACGATGACGACAACGACGAGCGTGGCAGCGACGCCGAAAGCGAGAAGTTCGAGGACTCTGTCCCCATCCTCCCTCCCCCCATCGCTTCCTCGACTCCAGCCCTTCTCCATTCGACACCCCTTCCCGCAGCTTCTTCGAACGCCAAAAAGAACGGTAAAGGTAAAGGCAACAAAGACAAAGACAGACAAGCGAGAGACAAGCAAACCACTATTGACTTTCAACCGAGACAGCGATCGGCCACTCCCAAGCGGTCACGTGAGGGCGGGGATTCCCCGCAGTCCAGTGACACAGCTGGAAAGCAGGGCAGGTATGACAACAAATAATCGCACATACCCCACGTGCCACACGGATAACGACCCCGTTATTGCCCACGGACTTTCCTTATGGCCGCGTCCTCATTGAACGTTTTCTCTCTAAATGTTAGAGGGATCAGATCAAAGATGAAAAGAAAATCGGTGTTTACTTTTCTTAAACAAAAGAAATACGATGTAATATGTTTACAGGAGACTTACATAACGGGAAGTGTGTCGGACGAGTGGATGAAAGAATGGAAGAATGGTTTCGTGTTCCATGAAGGGACATCGCACAGCGCCGGTCAAATGATTTTGTTTGGAAAGAATGTTAGTGAAGATGTCTCTGTATTGTTCTCGTCAAAGAGAATCTTAGCGACATGTATTAGAATAAAAAATAAATCAGTTGCAATTGTAAATGTGTATGCACCTAACGAAACAAAAGAAAAAGTTAAATTTTTGGATGAGTTGACGGAAAAAATTAAAAGTTTTGAATGCGATGAGATCATAGTATGTGGTGATTTTAACTGCGTGTTGAATAATGAAATGGATGTTATAGCTGGCGAGAATCATTCTGGGGATAACGTTGCCAAATTTAATGATGTGGTTAACACATGTGATTTGTATGATGTCTGGAGGTTTTTCAACCCGGATACAAAGGAATTTACCTGGTCAAGAAAGACTCCGTTTATTGCCAGACGACTTGATTACATTTTGGTTAGCTCCGGTATTTTTGATTTGAACTTTGATTGTGGCATTGTCAGTGTTCCTTTTTCAGACCATAGAGGGTGCCTGGTTCGATTGAAAGTAAGTGAGATTGTACGAGGCAAAGGTTATTGGAAGTTTAATAATTTGATGTTGGAAGATATTGATTATGTTAATGAAATGAATATTTTTATTGAAGGATTTTGTAGCGAAGAATTGGATTGTCAACTGGATTGGGAAATGTTAAAAGTTAAAATTAGAGAGTTTACCATTAATTATAGCAAAAATAAACAGTGTCAAAGGAGAAATGAAGTTGCAGATTTGTGTAATAAACTGAATGATTTAGACGTTTACTTGAGTAAGAATCCTAACTGTAATGATACCCAAGCAAAGCGTGAACACGTGAAAATGCAACTCGAGTTAATGGAAATAAAAAGGGCACGAGCCGCTCAGGTTAGAGCTCGCGCTAAATGGGTCGAGGAAGGGGAGAAAAACACAAAATATTTCTTGAGTCTGGAAAAAGCACGTGCAAATGCAAAGGTTATGGATCGCGTGAAAGATGATGAAGGGCGAGTGTGTACAGATCAAAAACAAATACACAGTGTGCAAAAAAAGTATTTTATGAATTTGTATAGAAAGAAAATAGATATAGTAGATAATGTTGGTAATGTTGACGATTTTTTGCAAGGCTGCAGCGTTCCTTCTCTTTCCGACGAAGATAAGAACAGCTGCGAGGGCTCTCTAACTGCTAATGAACTGTTGCACGCACTAAAACAAATGAAAAATGGTTCTTCCCCAGGTTCTGATGGCATTACAATTGAATTTATTAAAGTATTTTGGTCTCGAGTGAGTATATTTATATCACGTTCTTTTTCAGCAGCATTTGATAATGGTAGTTTGTCTGCGTCTCAAAGAAATGCTGTCATTGTGTTAATTCATAAAGGTAAAAACCTTCCGAGAGATGAATTAAATAATTGGCGTCCAATTTCGCTAACAAACAGTGATTATAAATTACTGGCGAAGTGTCTGGCTTTACGCATGAACAAAGTTGTACATAATGTGATTAATCCTGATCAGGTTGGATATATTAAAGGGAGGCAAGTTTCATCTTTGTTAAGATTGATTGATGACGTCATAGATCAAATGAATGTGCAAGATAAACCAGGTCTTTTGGTCACCATCGACATGTTTCATGCATTTGATTGTATTTCAAAAGACTTTATGATAAATGTTTTTAAAAAATTTGGCTTTGGCCCGGAGTTTGTAACTTGGGTCGAAGTTTTGATGAAAGATGCCAAGAGTTGTGTTAATTATGCAGGCTGGTTGTCTGAGTATTTTCCAGTGGAGTCTGGAATCCGTCAGGGATGTCCATTCTCGCCTTTAGCCTTTGTTTTGGCAATTGAGTTAGTAGCCATTAAGATTAGGCAGAATAAGAATGTTAACGGTATTTCGAATTTGAATTGTTTAAATGATAGGTTTTGGGATGATATGTTAAAAATTGCTTTGTATGCTGACGATGTAACGTTATTTTTGAAAAGCGAAACGGATTTAAAACATGCCTTATTGATTTTTGATTCTTTTTACTACGTTTCCGGATTAAAGTTGAATCTGTCAAAATGTGAAGCCATGTGGCTAGGAAGTCAAAAACATTGTCAAGACACCTTTTATGATTTCAATTGGAAGAAAAAATTAAAGATTATGGGAATTTATTTTTGTAATGACATATCAGCCTCTGACGTTGAGGAAAATTGGACAGAGCGAATTACGTCTGTTAAGCGCTTGATTGCGGCATGGGAGAAAAGAAATTTGAGTATCATGGGTAAAATTATTGTAATAAAAACGTTCTTGATCTCCCAATTTGTTTATTTTATGCAGGCATTTGTGATCCCTGATAAAGTATTAGCAGAAGTTAATAGACTGTTGTTTAGATTTTTGTGGAAAAAGAAAGAAAATAATAAAAAGGCATTTGAAAAGGTTAAAAGGATAATATTGTGTAGTGATGTCGAAAATGGTGGTTTAAATATGATTGATTTGAAACACATGCAGGCATCATTTTTATTACAATGGGCTGTCAGACTGACATCCCGCAAAGTCACGGATAAGTGGAAATGTGTTCCAAAGTCAGTGTTTTCAATGTACGGCTCAAATTGTGAATGTTTTTATTCAAATGTTAATTTTCGGAGACTAAAGGGGAGTGAACTTATCAAATCCAAATTTTGGAAAATTGTTTTGAAAACCTGGCTTGATAACAACGTAGGCTTATGTATTGATAATAATTTATTTAATCCGCTTTTATGGAATAACCAATGTTTTGCTTATGCCGGAAATGTACTGTATTTTGAAGATTGGGCGAGAAAGGGTCTTAATAGCGTACATGATGTTTTATACAGAAACGAATTTGTCTCCTATCAGTTCATTTGTGATGTTTTAGGAAAATCCCCACGGAGAATTTTGGAATATAACATGGTTCGTGCTGTTGCTCTGAATGTAATGCACAAGACGATGCACGGAAAGAAAGAAATTGATTTGATGGATATCCCCTTATATCGTGGTAAGAAAGTACATAGCGCACAACAGTTTAGAAAAGAATTAGTAAGTATGAAAGTTGTTGAACCTTGTGCAATTGGCTTTTGGAGGAGGAAATTTAATTATGAAATTGATAAGAAAGATTGGCTGACTAGTTTTGAATCGGTTAAAGAAACAAGGTTGCGTGTATTACAATGGAAATTACTTCACAATATTTATCCCACAAACATTATGTTATGTAAAATGAAAGTTGTGGAGGACAATGTCTGTTCATATTGTAGCAATAGCGTTGATTATATAGAACACTTTTTTCTCTTTTGCCCAGTGGTGATTGAGTTTTGGAAACAGATAGAATTTTATATTTGGGTACATATGGATAAACAAATAGAGTTAACAGTGCACGAAATTATGTTTGGTGTTAAAAATCGAAAAATGCAAGCAACCCTGTTGAAAGAATTGAACCGTATAATTTTGGTTGCTAAAATGTGCATAAGTATTTATAAAAAAACAAAGGCTTCAATTCCTCTCTTTGTTTTATTCGAAAAGCAATTGCAGATCAGAAATGTAAAATTATGACTTTTATTCCTCTTTTTTATTTCTTTTATTTTTCTATTCTTATTTCTTTTATTTTTTTCTCCTTCTCTTCTCATTTCTAGATACGGACCCAAAGTTACACCAAGATGTATATAGTGGATGTCATACTGTGTTTTTTGTGTGTGTATAATTATAATGATATGCATTTTAAATACATATTTCAACGGGAAAAAAAGAAAAAAAGCTATGGTCTAAGCAAATAGTAACACAATCTTGGGGCAACCAAGGAAAATTGTCTAAGGGTACAAGTAAGAAAAAAGTTTTTCATTAATTTAAAAAAAAAAAAAAAAAAAAAAAAAAAAAAAAAACAAAAAAACTTTCTGAGCGTGTTTTTAATCCAAACATATCATATCTATATGTTTTTGGAATCAGGAACCGACAAGGAATAAGATGAAAGTGTTTTTAAATTGATTTGGACAATTTAATTTTGATAATAATTTTTATATATTTAATTTTCAGAGCTTGTTTTTAATCCGAATATAACATATTTATATGTTTTTGGAATCAGCAAATGATGGAGAATAAGATAAACGTAAATTTGGATCGTTTTATAAATTTTTATTTTTTTTTACAATTTTCAGATTTTTAATGACCAAAGTCATTAATTAATTTTTAAGCCACCAAGCTGAAATGCAATACCGAAGTCCGGGCTTCGTCGAAGATTACTTGACCAAAATTTCAACCAATTTGGTTGAAAAATGAGGGCGTGACAGTGCCGCCTCAACTTTCACGAAAAGCCGGATATGACGTCATCAATTTATCAAAAAAATGAAAAAAACGTTCGGGGATTTCATACCCAGGAACTCTCATGTCAAATTTCATAAAGATCGGTCCAGTAGTTTAGTCTGAATCGCTCTACACACACACATACACACAGACACACAGACACACGCACATACACCACGACCCTCGTTTCGATTCCCCCTCGATGTTAAAATATTTAGTCAAAACTTGACTAAATATAAAAACAGAAAATCTGAAACAGCAGCTTCTTATGAGCGGATGGGGAGTCTTACAGTATGGGGGAGGGGGGAGGTCTTATATAAGCGTTCTCATCTCAACACCCTTTTGACGACCGCCCAGAAGCACCTTCACCCCACAAGCACCACCTGGTGACCGTCTCCCGCAGCCGTTCGCTGTGAAGTTCACCCAGCACTTGTGTCCGCTCTTCTTTACTTTTACCTTTTCTGTGTCACGTCCCTCTATTTAGCTTCCTTTACCTACGGAAGTTCGCTGAACAGAATCTTCAAGGTTTCAAGGTTTCAAGGTTTTATTTCTGCTTTAGGCCCATAGGGCATTTAAGCAAACAAAAATACACAATTAAGTCACACGCACAATGAGAGTGCACGCAGGCACAGCAAACACTGTATTTAATTAAGCACCAACAGAAAAACATAACACACTAACAAAAAGAAACCACATCTTCATCAACTAGAGCTCATCATTAGCAGCATCACCAGCTCACCTCACTCTTACGGCAGTCCTCCCTAGAATCGACGCAGCTCTTGTTGTAGAACATCCACTTCTTTCTACCTTTATTGTATTACACTCTCCGCTAGGAGGAGTGCTCTGCAGCATCTTCATCACCAGAAGCAGCCTTGTGTGATGACCCTTTCACGCAGCAGTCTGCCCTAAAATCAACTCAATCCTTGGTGTGAACATCCACGTTATTCTACTTTTGTTGTCACATTCTCATCTATTCACCATCCCGAGCAGGAGCGCTCAACACTATCTCCATCATCGTCAGCAGAAGCAGTAACATCACCCGATCACATCCCGCCTGCAGCAGTTCGCCCTAAATTTTACGCAGCCCTTGCTGAAGAACATCCACTTTACTCAACTTTTTTTTTTACACTTTGGAGCGCTCTGTAGCATTTTTATGACAATCTGCCGCATCACCTGATAACATATCCCTCCTGCAGCAGTCCACGCTAAAGATTCACGCAGTCCTTGCTGTAGAACGTACACTTTATTCTGCATTTTGTGTTGCACTCTCAACTATTTATCACCCTAGGAGGAACGCTCTGGAGCCCTTTCATCGTCATCAGCAGCAGCATCACATGATGACCCCTTCTGCAGCAGTTTTCCCTAGAGTCAACGCAGCCCTTGCTATAAATCTTCCACTTTATTCCAATTGTGTGTGTGTTACACTCTCCTCTATTCAATGTCTCTCGGACGACCTCTCAGGAACATCTTCATCATCAGCTGTAGCAGAAGTAGCAGAAGCAACCTCACCAGGTGACCCCTTCTTGCAGCAGTTTTTCCTGGAGTTCACGCAGCCTTTGCTGTAGAACATCAACTGTGCAAACATGCAGAGGAAGGACAATATGATGACGGTGGCGTACATGATCAGGATGCCCCCGATGCTCTGCACCTCCAGCTGTCTGGAGATACTGACGAAGGGGCCGTCAGAGTCACACTCGGGGGACCGCTTCCACCACTTCTGCTTCCAGGCCTCCAGGAACCCTGCTTCTTGGAGCTTCAGAATACTGCAGAAAAATACGATAATATTATAGGCAACACACATACACTCACACGCACGAACGCACGAACGCACGCACACACACATACACACAGACGGAAAGAGAGACATAAACTGATAATACTATCCAAGGTTGATGTGCACAAGACAGTTACCAACCGAGTGTGAGCAAGCCGCGTAGTCGAAGTGGTTGAAACTGAAGTTTGTTTCTCAACCATTCTTACCCCGCGACTGACTCCTGCTTGGTAACATTCTCGTGCACATGAACCCAGGCAGTCAAACAAAAAGTCAGAGACGGTCAAACAAAAAGTCAGAGACGGTCACACAAAAAGTCAGAGACAGTCAAACAAAAAGTCAGTGACAGTCACACAAAAAGTCAGAGACAGTCACACAAAAAGTCAGAGACAGTCAAACAAAACGTCAGTGACAGTCACACAAAAAGTCAGAGACAGTCACACAAAAAGTCAGAGACAGTCAAACAAAAAGTCAGTGACAGTCACACAAAAAGTCAGAGACAGTCACACAAAAAGTCAGAGACAGTCAAACAAAACGTCAGGGACAGTCACACAAAAAGTCAGAGACAGTCAAACAAAAAGTCAGAGACGGTCACACAAAAAGTCAGAGACGGTCAAACAAAAAGTCAGAGACAGTCACACAAAAAGTCAGAGACGGTCACACAAAAAGTCAGAGACAGTCACACAAAAAGTCAGAGACGGTCACACAAAAAGTCAGAGACGGTCACACAAAAAGTCAGAGACAGTCAAACAAAAAGTCAGAGACAGTCACACAAAAAGTCAGAGACAGTCACACAAAAAGTCAGAGACAGACACACAAAAAGTCAGAGACAGTCACACAAAAAGTCAGAGACGGTCACACAAAAAGTCAGAGACAGTCAAACAAAAAGTCAGAGACAGTCACACAAAAAGTCAGAGACAGTCATACAAAAAGTCAGGGACAGTCAAACAAAAAGTCAGAGACGGTCACACAAAAAGTCAGAGACAGACACACAAAAAGTCAGAGACGGTCAAACAAAAAGTCAGAGACGGTCACACAAAAAGTCAGAGACAGTCACACAAAAAATCAGAGACGGTCACACAAAAAGTCAGAGACGGTCACACAAAAAGTCAGAGACAGTCAAACAAAAAGTCAGAGACAGTCACACAAAAAGTCAGGGACAGTCAAACAAAAAGTCAGAGACAGTCACACAAAAAGTCAGAGACGGTCACACAAAAAGTCAGAGACGGTCACACAAAAAGTCAGAGACGGTCACACAAAAAGTCAGACACAGTCACACAAAAAGTCAGAGATAGTCACACAAAAAGTCAGAGACAGTCACACAAAAAGTCAGAGACGGTCAAACAAAAAGTCAGAGACAGTCACACAAAAAGTCAGAGACGGTCACACAAAAAGTCAGAGACGGTCAAACAAAAAGTCAGGGACAGTCACACAAAAAGTCAGAGACAGTCACACAAAAAGTCAGAGACAGTCACACAAAAAGTCAGAGACAGTCAAACAAAAAGTCAGGGACAGTCACACAAAAAGTCAGGGACAGTCAAACAAAAAGTCAGAGACGGTCAAACAAAAATTCAGAGACAGAAACACTAAACGTCAGAGACAGTCACACAAAAAGTCAGAGACAGTCACACAAAAAGTCAGAGACAGTCACACAAAGTCAGAGACAGTCACACAAAGTCAGAGACAGTCAAACAAAAAGTCAGAGAGAGACACACAAAAAGTCAGAGACAGAAACACAAAAAGTCAGAGCAGAGACAGACACACAAAAAGACAGAGACAGACACACACAAAGTCAGAGACAGACACACAAAAAGACAGAGACAGACACACAAAAAGTCAGAGACAGAAACACAAAAAGTCAGAGACAGAAACACAAAGTCAGAGACAGTCAAACAAAAAGTCAGAGACAGAAACACAAAAAGTCAGAGACAGACACACAAAAAGACAGAGACAGACACACACAAAGTCAGAGACAGACACACAAAAAGACAGAGACAGACACACACAAAGTCAGAGACCATTAAACAAAAAGTCAGGGACAGTCACACAAAAAGTCAGAGACAGTCACGCAAAACATCAGAAACAGTCACACACAAAGCACCCACATGCGATTGACGGATTCTTTGAAGAAGGCGTGCTTAGGAAGAGCGAAGCCCAGACCGTTGCTGTTGAAAATGGTTGAGGCCATGTGAAGGTTTTGACAATCCTGACCGTACATGTAGCTCACCTGGCAGGAGTAAACATTACCAACAACAACAAAATTTGACAAACATCATGTAACACAGCACACGGAAGAAACTGAAGCAGGTTTAAACTTGAGTGTGTTTCCTATAATGGAGGAGTGTACTTACCATTGGTCTACTTCCAAAATTTTCCGTCTAAGGACAGGGCACTGTGGACTGAAGAAACACCTCAAGAGACTGGGCCTTGCGGATGACGCACACTGTGAATGTGGCTCGGAAGAGCAAACTCCGGAGCACATTCTCCAGAACTGCCCCCATCTAGAGACAATACGCCATAAGTTCTGGCAAGAAGAGACCAGTGTTGGAGCCAAACTCTGGGGTCCTGCCGACGAACTGCGCAAGACTGCGGACTTCCTGGCAGCCACTGGTCTGAGGATCTAGCACGGCCACCAACATCGAACGCAGAAGAAGAATACTTCCAAAATGTCTACTCTGAAATTCGCGAAGGGAAAGCGCCTACAATCTCAATTGGTCTACGCGCGTTAAATAATGTCTTCTCACACAATTATTCCCTTTCCTGCCATTGATTATAGAAACACACACACGCACATAAAAACATATACATACACGTACGTGATACAGGGTGACCCCCCAAAAATGCAACCCTTGAAAATGCTAATAACTTCTACACCTGTTGAACGAATCCCTTTAAATTTGAAAGACATAAACTTCAGCCTATGCACGTTCCCTCCACAAAGTGGCGATTTTGTACTTTAAATGTTCTGACTTTTGTGCAAATAAAATCAAAGTTGCCAAATTCGGCGATCGACTCAACAGAACGAGATTTGACATTGAGCGGTAGTAATTCTTACCTGATTTAAACTCTCCACACTTTTACATTTTGGATGACCAGACTGTCTGAGGTTACACAAACACCCCCTTCACCTTCTAGATCATCAGTGACCTGAAGAAAGAAGTCACAGCTAGGTTCAGGGCAATCCCTAAACAATAAAGCTTTCGTGCCAATGACAATTTTGGAGGTGTAATTTGAAACACATTTTGGAGAAATGTCGGACCATTTTACCTACAGACTCGAAACTGTGTAGAATGGTCGTGAACAAACTGAAGTCCATGCACAACAACTACGAACATGTTTGCTAAACTCAAATGACTGGGAAAAAATAACCCCTTCGTTGTAAAGTTACACTTGCGCAATGTCGCGCAAAATTCATCAATGACAAAAACGCTTTCATCCATGAGAAATGCCCTGATCCTGCCTGTAATTGATGCATTCAAGTCACTGATTGTCTAATGTTGATTAAGGTATACTCTGTCATTTGAATTACTCCAAAGGTAACAATCTGGAGGGCTTACATCGGGTTAGTTTGGCTACCGCTCAATTTCAAACCTCGTACTGTTGAGTCGATCCCCGAATTTGGTAACCTTTTTTGAAATTTGACAAAGGTTAGACCGTTTAGAATATAAAACTGTCACTTTGTGTAAGGGCCATGCATTAACTGAAGTTTATGTCCCTACAATATGCAGTGATTCGGTTAACAGATGTAGAAGTTATAAGCATTTTTGAGGATAGCATTTTTGGGGGGTCACCCTGTAGTTCGTTTTTTGACCTGTCGCCCCTGACGCACGTTGGGACATTTCGATCTTGTTGTAAGACATTTGACTGCCAAATCTTCTGCTCCCGTAGCGTGGCAGGACGTTTTGTCAACAGGCATTTCGCTTCGAGAACGATAAATCAGCAAGCAAAACGTTCTGTTCCCCCAAATCACAAAGAAGACGAACTCAAACCAACCTGGTTGAGGTCCAGAATGAAAGCAGAGCGGCCTGTTCGGACCTCTGACAAGGCGTCTTCGTTGACTTTGATGATTGGGCTGTTCTTCATGCGTTCCCCTATGGACTTGTACTCGCCAGATTCAGCTGTCTGGTTAGAGGAAGACAAATAACTGCGAACGGTAACATCATTTGGAATATTACCATACACGGGGCAGGACCCAACCTTAACTATTTTTTTTTAAAGCAACCTTGCATATGTTTGGCGCTTCATTTTTTCGCGTTCTTCTTACTCCAACTTTGAAAGCACATTCTTTCTCAGGGCACTTCGAGATCATTATTTCAAGTTTGGCGTTACGATTCAAAACTAACAGGTCAACACAGCTACGTAGCACAGGCTAAATATCCAAACTCAAGCAACCGACGGCCGATACACTTTTTGTGCGACCAATGCACAGCTGAAAACTGACCGCTAACAAAAGTGTCAATTTTATCTCAAAATACCCCCCCCCCCCCCCCCCTCCAATACCAGAGACCATTCAACCTGTGATGTTCTATTGATATACGTCCAAACTGAACACACGTGAAGACATTTGACACTGATTGACTCCAAAACCCTATCTCGCTAATAGTTTGCCTATACAATGTTCAAAGTGTGTTGACAAAAGCGTGAAACGAATTAGAGAAATCTAACGGACAGACTCTGTGATACATAATGTGTGATGTAATGAAATGCCAAGAATCATATAAACGAGAATTGGTTAATTCGATTAGGTAGCTGTTCGATCAACAACATTCACAGGACCTATTGTGCAAGTGGTGTAAATCCCTGGTTTAAGTTTGCTAAGGTGATGTTGAGATCAGTTTCTCCAATTACATCAACACATTTTTCGATTCATCCGTCATATTATAACCCAGAGTTCTCTCATTTTTGTGGACATTTGTTTCGACACACTCTGAACACTTCACGGGGAAAATATTTGCTAAATTTAAGCGACGTCGATGTTTGTGGTCAATCGGTGTCCGAAGTCTTTAATGCACGAATCTGTGCTGCCTCATGTCTAACTGATGCTTATCAATATCTAGCAGTAATTTATTCTTCACTAATCATCTAGCTGCTTCGGCTTATTTCGCATGACGAATGGGAACACATAATATAATCTTTTGCCTCAAGTCAACCGTATCTCTTGCATGATAACTCAGGTTGTCCATCTGACAGTGACCGGTGTTTACCAAGAACTGACCATGAAACCAGACATGGCTCGTAAACAGCACCACCCAAAACAGGATAACACACTATTTTGCTGTTCTGCTGTTGTTGTATTTTTGTTGGGTTTTTTGTGTTTTGTTTTATAGTTTTTTTTTTTACAGAATTATAGTTTGCTTTCCTTTCCCTTTCAGGTGTTCACCATGACTTACTAACCGTGGAACGTTTCATCGTGAACAACACACAATACAGTGTTGGACAAAAGAGTACATTTCGTGTTTCTTTCCCTTCCAAGTGTTCACAGGACACTGACCATGAAAAGCGTCCACCAGCTAGAGCCCACAATGGTGATGGGGGCGAGGGTGGTGGCGGCTAGGTCCTGTATGGAGTCCACCGTGTCTTTCTGCGCGCGTACAGTCAGCAGCGCCGCCAGGCTGGCAGTGTAGATAGACACGATGAGAATGGTGAACAGCCACCAGCAACCCAACACCAGGCGTCCTGCTGACGTCTCAGGGTAGCGCGCTGACCCTTCGGACCAAAACATCAATATTAGGAACACTGTCAATATTTTGTTGGTATAAAAATGATACCGTATCAGGGCTCCCCACGGACGCCCCTCCTGGTGCGTCCCGGGACACCAACTTTTACATTTTAGAGGGTCCATGGACCCTCACTGCAGTATTTTAGAGGGTCCCAAAGGTCCAAAAGCCGAAAAGTCCCAGCGTACTTATAACACATTGTGGTCACGTATAGTGTACTGCGAAGTGTCGATAGAAGTCTGAAAATGGTATCTGCGGTACGCACTATAAAGGAAATGTAGTGCGTCCTGGGACCCGCTCTTTTAAAATCTAGTGCGTCCAGGGACCCCCTCCATATATTTTTAGTACGTGTTTTCGGCTTGTATTGCGTATAGGACGCAGGGACGCGCGCTATGGGGAGCCCTGAGTATGGAGAAAGCGGCGCCGCTACACTAGCTATTTTCTTATTTCTCTTTCTGTCGTTACTCTTTGGATTTGCTGGCGAAGACCTTGTGTCGAAACTAGTTCATGTGTTCATTTTTCTTGTTGCTGTTTGCTGGTGAGTACATGTTTATTGTTATTTTGTTCTTGTGTTTATATAGACACGATGATAATGGTGAACAGCCACCAACGACCAAACACCAGGCGTCCTGCTGACGATTCAGGGTAGCGCGCCGATCCTGCAGACTCCAGTTCACATCTGAATCGTTGTAAGTAGTCAGTACACAAGTCAAAGCATGGTCTTTAGGAAAAAAAAACATTAAAGCAAGCAAAGCTTTAGGGCAGTACATGGACACACAAACAGCTAGGGCTCGATGAGGCACAACAAGAAAACGCAGAGGACTGGTCGAGATAAGACAGGAGGGACAAGAGATGACGTGATGACCCCGTAGAGGACAAAGCATGGTTACCATAGGGACAGGACACCCCAGGGTAACACAGAACAGGACAGACAGGACATGACAAGGAAAACACAACCCAGGTCAAGGAAAATCAAAACAGAACTTGACACTGAAAAGGACAGGATGCAAAAACACGGAAGGACAGCATAACACTGTCCAGACTGATGTGTCCTTGTACTCACGAATACAACTGATACAATCTTCCATTCCATCTAATGTTGCAAGCCAGTATTTTATACAGTTGTTTATACAGGCCTAACTTGTTTCATGAGAAAAGAAACACACTTGAATCGGTAGCCACACTGGTTGGAGGGAAATGAGAAAAAAACAAAAAACAAAACTAGCAACGTGGAAATCAAGTTCATTACATGTAGAGGAATCTAATGAATAATATAATCATACATGTATATTTGTTTTCAGTACTCGATGACATCCACCCACCTTGGGATACCAGCGAACCATAAATCACCCACAAGCACTCCGCGAAAGTCCAAGGCTGGTGCCAGTTCGTAACAGCGAAGAAGGCGAGATTTTTCATTTTAGTAATGACGAACAAGATCACCGCCGTCACCACCACAGACACTGCCAGTAGCAGCCAGACCGTGAAAGAAAAGGGACGGAATGTGTTGAGCAAATCTGGACCCGGCTCGCCTCCCTTGGTCAGAATACCGCCGCCATCTTCCATGAAGGGAACGGTGAAGTCTATCACGTTTTGGCGACCTGGTGTGATGGAGAAAGGACCAACTGCCATGTCGATTTCCTAAAAATGGAGGGAAGAGATTTGTCTATGATAGGATATTAACATTCAAGTTCTAGCTAGTAAACAGGCTTGCCTGTTTTCTTTGAAGAAAAGATCAGATTTTCGTTTCTTAAAATGTTGACGAAATAACTGATACTTCTACTTCCTGAACACAAAGATCAAAACTGTTGGGCTCGAACATTAAAACAAAACATTGGTGAGATCACGGATATGCCCATCTCTGAAAAATGCAGATATCTGAGCTATTGCTATTGTGAATTTGAAATCTGGACATTAAGCCCCGAAATTAATTATTAACACACCCACTTTATTCTTACTTGACAATTGAAGCACAGTTTGTTTTCAGGATTAAGCAATCTCATCATCAAACTATAGCATGCATTACAGACAGCCGTCTTCTCGTACACACGATAGCTTAAATTGCCATGGATTCCTACAGGATTTGTCCTAGGATAGAAGCATCCTTATACCTAATGGACACGCACCAAACATCTACAAACTGACTTCTTTCTGTGCAGAGTGAACATTATGGCTGTATTTATTTTCTAACTGACACTTCTGGTGCTAGCATTTCCCTTGTAGTTCTTATTTTCAATTAATCAATCGATCAATCAATATGAACCTTATATAGCGCGTATTCCGTGGGTACAGTTCTAAGCGCTTGTCGAAGAGTTGTCAACACAGGACTAACAAAGAAACTAACATCTACAGACGAACCCTACCACACACTAGCAAACCCTGGTAAACATACAACAAACAACTGTTTAACAACAATGTACACATCAATAGCTAGGTCCAAACAAAGTAATATTAAACACAAAGAAAACACCTCTCACAGAGCACAGCACAAGAATGTCTTTTGGGGCACAACACATCACGTCGAACATTTTGATGTGTATGTTATAAATGTTGACAGGCAGGTTAGACGTGTCGACGACACTTTTCCATTTTAATGTATTCCTTTTGATGGACAATAAAGTGTTGTTATTGTTATTGTTATTGTTGTTATGGCCTTTCGTGATTTGGAGTCAGTAAAGTAATCCTACTTTGCCAAGGAAAGGCCAAATAGTTGATAATTAAAAAGTACTTGGTATTTTTCCACGTGGAAAAGCCAGGGCAGCTCTGTGCAGTGGTCATGCGGATTATGACTTACACGGGGAGGATGGTCTCTTTAGATTTAAAGGTTTGTCTTACCCCACGCATGAGCATTCCAACCATTCCGTTCCAGGTGTTGTTGTCTTCCGGTGCCCCGTATTGCCCGTCAGGGGGCTCTACTACTACATATCTGCAACATGAGCTGTTGGTGAACATTTCTAATTTAGCCGTTTGTTACAGTTTGATATTCACATTTCATATCAGCAATGCATAATTATACGAAGTTGCAGTCGACTACAGAAACGTGTTCGAATGACACTTGTTTGTACAAAGTGTGTCATCTACTCCCTACTTTCACATACCATTATCATTGAAGTATTCCACCCCACTGACCGTCAAATTCGCCGTATCTAATCACGTATCATTCTGTGTGTGTGTGTGTGTGTGTGTGTGTGTGTGTGTGTGTGTGTGTGTGTGTGTGTGTGTGTGTGTGTGTGTGTGTGTGTGTGTGTGTGTGTGTGTGTGTGTGTGTGTTATTGATTCACTTACTTGAAGTCGAGGAATCTCGCCATGTCATCAAGTATGTCAAAACAAAAGCCTTTGTACGTCAACGTACCATTGATGGAAAGTCGAAATGTAAATGGCTTTGCCTGCACAGACGAAACACACATACAGACACGTGGAATGAATTAATACAGTTATGTTCGAGAACCTACGAAATACGTACTAGCATTCGGTAATATGTAATAAGAGATTTTATAATGTTTGATTGTATGAATTCGAACTTCACGCACCATTAATTTAATTGTTGAAGAGGATCAACCAGGCTTGGGTCATATTTGGATTTTTTTTTTTTTTTTTGATCTTAGAAGTTTGGAACAAGTTTCAAGGCTCTAGCTTCAAGAAACGTTTGCGAAAATTCTGTTGTTTTTTCTCTCGTTTTTTAATCCAACATGTTCCCGCCATAGAGACCACTGCTCACTAATATGACTCACACCTCACTCAGATGAGCTAAAAGCCCAACGTCATGATCGGGAAAGCAGATAACAGATCGTTTTCCGAAACCACGACGCCTCCCCTGACATACCTGACAAATTAGTTATGCAAAGCATAAACATGATTGGTAAAATCCAACAACGTGTTGTCCTTTTACGACAGGTGTACAAGTATTTAAGTCAAAGGTATGTACAAAGGCACACCCGAAGGGGTCCTTTGTTGAGCATGAGAGGTGTCACCTCATCAGATGGGCCATACTTAACAAGTACCACTGTACTCATGGCGTGATACGACAAGCAGCAGACATAAAGCTATACTTTCACCATGTATGACAAATATAAGGAACCGTAAAGCAAAAGTCCTCTGGTGAATTATTCCCCTTAGCCCGAATGATGCGCTATCAGTCTGACTACGGCCGAGACTGAAAACCGTCAGTCTAGGAATGAATCGCATATTGTTCAGACATTTCGAACACGTTCACGCAACTTTTTGACCCTTGTGGACGTATGAAAAGTGATACTGTCTAAATGGATATTCATATCTGAAGGGACGTACGTTACACAAGTTTCAGCCCAAATACCCGTTTTCCTGGTCAGGTAAATTTATTAACATTTTTCCAAGTGCCACTGGGTGGCTCTCGCAAAAGTTCTCGCCATCGCGGGATTTGGCCGTCCGAATCTAAAGCGCAAATTACCTCATATGCTCCGATCCGGAATACGGAGTTGTTCAATCTTTTGAAAGGTTGCATCTTCAGCCTCGATCTGGGCGTCCACCAACCCTCGTGTTCAAAAATGGTAGTTTGGAAATTGTAGCTACACATGCGAAAGTTGTCCACTTGCGGAGGTGGTAGCAGTGTGAGTGCCCGGCTGTAATTGTCCTGTAGAGAAGTATACGTATGGACTGATTTTAAACATATGTATCGCCAAGCTTGAAACAGCAGCGAGCGATTCTGTTTAAAATTCTGTTTCTGCGTAGATACACTGTGAAACGTTGTATATATATATTGTACTCGCTGAAGAATAGCTACGATGTGAATAACATCACCAACATTGCAAATATAATAATTAAATTTTAATCACAAACGAGATATTAATTAAGCTATTATACTATAAAGCAAACTATCGTGCTGGTTTTTATTTAAGCATACACGTTGTTGGACAGTGACAGAGTGTTTGTCACGCCAAGTCAATGTGTATACAAAAACGTATATTATGTTTGTGAATGTTCCCGATGGTAGTGGTGGTGATGGTGACTGATGGGTGAGTGTCTGTGGTGTCTGTTTTGTTTAATCTTGTAGTGCCTGTACTTGTGGAGTATACTTACCCTCTCTGTGTAAGGAAAAGTAGTCATGTTTGAATGCGACTGGTTTTGCCGAAGTGCCGCTTCTACTCTGTCTTTCACTGGTAATAGGGTTTCCTAGATAAGAAAAGAACTGTCCAAATACACGTACAACGTAAGGAGAACAACTGAAGCAGACCTTGTGTCTGACAAACCTGATAAGGGTTGAAACGGTTTTATCATTGCACTTTTTTTGGCCAGGAAAACATTGTGCTTACTTCATTGACCAGTATGACAGACGCGCGCGCGCGCGCGTGTGTGTGTGTGTGTGTGTGTGTGTGTGTGTGTGTGTGAGTGAGTGAGTGTGTGAGTGTGTGTGTGTGTGTGTGTGTGTGTGTGTGTGTGTGTGTGTGATTGATTCTGTCGGCCTGTCTGTTTGTGTATGTCTCTGTGTAGGTGTCCGTACATGTATCTGTCTGACGATCGGTCTATGTGTCCGTTTCTGTGTATCTGTGCATTTATTGCAAAAGCAGTTCGTCCGTGAGGCTAGAGCAATGGTCGGACTCACTAACAAACAGAAACATAAATCACGTTACCAGGCTAATGTTCTGCGACGTGCAGATTGTGCCTCTTTCAGCTTCGTCATCCTGCATGGCGTCGAAGGGTGACGTCATATGGGGAACGACCACGACTACTTTGCTGGGAAAACAGCACAGGAGGTCTTTGATGCGTTGAAGTTCTGATCCCGCACACATCACAAGCCAATCGTACTCTTGTTGTAGTAAACCAGCTTTCTTGGCCTTCGCGAATAGAGAAACACTTTTCTCAGAAATCAATTAAAGGCCCACTCTGCCTCTTGTAAACAGTTCGCATCACAGTCTCGGATCTGGACAGGCTTTAACATGGGATAAGGCCTTCCCCTACCTTGGTCACATACCAAAACTTAAACAGCCTGTGGTAATTTTAAGAATGACTTTCGTAAAAGGCAGTAGTGCATTTTCGGGAATGAATTCATCAAACGATTCCAACTCACCAGAGCAAGCAGTCATGGTTTTGATTGCTGGAATGTGTACAAGAGGAGATATGGTCTTATCCCATGTTAAAGCTTGGCCAGTCCCCTGATTCTTACAGGCGAGATTGGCGAGTGGGGCGAGGAAGTACCGTTTCTTGGGCACATCTCGCCGCGAGTGACGCTATAATTCTCGCCTCGAACGCTAGGTAGCTTTGGGCTTGTTCGCTTGGCGAGAAAACATGGCGGCCACGCAGCTGCCCATCCGATTGGCTGTCCATGTTTTTTACTGACCAGTGCAGACGACCTTTTCGGAATCAACCAATGGTGTTTAATTCTTGCGTAGCTAGCCATTAAACCGTTTCATAGACAATCTCGCCTCCAAGCTTCGCGAGCGGCTAGCCGAAAGAATATCTCGCCTGAAAGAAACACGCGTCAGATCTGAGACATGTTTCACGAGAAGGAGTTGGCTTTTATGCTTAAGTATGGTATATTGAAAGGATTTTTTTTTTAATTATCTAAAAGGAATACTTACGAAAGCACACAGGAAAACAGGCAGCTTGAGACACATACACACACACACACACACACACACACACACCACACACACACACACACACACACACCACACACACACACACACACACACCACACACACACACACACACACACACACACACACACACACACACACACACACACACACACTACTTCTAATCATACCGAATATTCACTTTCTGTTCGATATTCCACGTTATATATTTACCAAAACAGTTTTTTTTTTGACACAGTTTTAACTTGTTATAAACTAATGTCTCTGGGTTGCCTTACCTCTGCCAAAAAACGTACGGTAGTAGGAGAATCAACGCACATTAGTATTGACCTAGTACTCGTTCTTTTGATGGCTGACGCCACAGACGCAATGACGTCATCCTGTGACGTGGTCAGTTGCAGTGTGATAGCTCCGACGTGATGGTCGGTCAGAACTGACATCAGCTCTTGTCGCCGTAATGTCGCTTAAAAAAACCAAACATATATTTGTTTAAAAGCAATGTTCAAACAGTAGCTTTCTAGAATGACAGTGCTGCTTCTCCGCCACAAAACAAAAGAAAACATTAACAAAACCCCATCCTAACATCAACTAAACAAGGAAAACAAGAAGGGCAAAGCCCATACGACTCACATGCTTGACCTCGACCTTTAGGGTAACTAAACCTAGCAATGACATCATACACTAAGAACTGCTTTACACATTTTTCCTACCAAAATACATGTGACCTTGACCCAAGGTCAAGGTCATCCAAGGTCATGCAACACAAAGCTGTTAATTCAAGACATAGGAAGTACAATGGTGCTTATTGGCTCTTTCTACCATGAGATATGGTCACTTTTAGTGGTTCACTACCTTATTTTGGTCACATTTCATAAGGGTCAAAGTGACCTTGACCTTGATCATATGTGACCAAATGTGTCTCATGATGAAAGCATAACATGTGCCCCACATAATTTTTAAGTTTGAAACAGTTATCTTCCATAGTTCAGGGTCAAGGTCACTTCAAAATATGTATACAATCCAACTTTGAAGAGCTCCTGTGACCTTGACCTTGAAGCAAGGTAAACCAAACTGGTATCAAAAGATGGGGCTTACTTTGCCCTATATATCATATGTAGGTGAGGTATTCAATCTCAAAAACTTCAGAGAAAATGTGAAAAATGTGAAAAATAGCTGTTTTTTAGACAACATTTATGGCCCCTGCGACCTTGACCTTGAAGCAAGGTCAAGATGCTATGTATGTTTTTTGGGGCCTTGTCATCATACACCATCTTGCCAAATTTGGTACTGATAGACTGAATAGTGTCCAAGAAATATCCAACGTTAAAGTTTTCCGGACGGACGGACGGACGTCCGGACGGACGGACGGACGGACGGACGACTCGGGTGAGTACATAGACTCACTTTTGCTTCGCATGTGAGTCAAAAAAAAGCACCAGCAACAGCACATAAACACAAGAGGCGAAGCCTTCAAGGCTCCCGTAAGAAATCAACAAACAGTAACATAACACAAACTCACTCACTCCGTAACACACACACACAAACACACACACACACACACACACACACACACACACACACACACACACACACACAGTTAAAACTAACGCATCATATCAACTCCATGTAATTTTCAAAAGAAGGCAAACAGATAAAATGACTAGGGTAATACAATAGGTTAGGTACCTGCCATGTGGGCACTTTTTCCACTGCTGTCCTCAGTCCTATACTTTTCATCAAGACTTGTCACCATGCCGAGTAGATCTAAATTCGGAAGTCTTCATGTGGCTGAGGCATATCAACATAGCGTCGATCTTGTTGTAGGTTAACCTCCTTTCTGAAACAAATGGCAAAATGCGATTAGTTATGATGACTACAACCTACACAAATATAAACAGTGTTTTGAAACAGAATAGTCAGGTTATACAAGCCACTTTACCTATGCAGCATGGTAACCCAACAATATGCGAAACATGTCGACTGCAGCAGCCTGGTTCTTAAAATAATTCTGACGGTCAACACAGCCAGAAATGCCAACAAAGACAAGAAAGCTGTGGCAAGGTAAGCTTACCAAACGTTACATAGCGAATCATATGATAGTGCGTAAACAGCAAACAGTAGATCTACAATCAAAGAGAGGATCGAGTCTGGAATGAAACGCGATACAGATCTAGCATTCAAAAACTGTCTTTCACGTTCAAGGAAGTTGTTGCAAAGTACTTAAGACTTACTAAATTGTACAGACAAAACCATGACAGTGCATGTTTTGAATCTGAGGAAAAAATCGTGATCATTTTGACTTTGAGAACAGATTCATTCCGTTTCCTTATATCTGCATGTTCAAGTAAATGGTGGACAGTTTTTTTCGGGCAGAGTAAACTTAACTTGAGACTCTACTGCAAGTCTTGAAATTCACATAAATCGAACCACGAGCAAAGACATCCAAACATTACAGGCACTTTAGATCAACTCATTTCACTAGAGGTGACTGCCTAGCACTGTGTTTGACATCCGTGTCTGCTGAATAAAAAGAAATTAAAACAAAACGGATTAACAGTAGGTGACACGTTATCAGAGTGGGAGACACTAGATCTGTCTCTGAACTTACCGGGATACGGCTGCAAGATCGACACTGCATGACTGCCGCGCTTTCGACAGCTCTTCCTCGCGTGGACATTGGAAACACGCTGTGCAGATCAAATTGTAGGAAATCTCCCTTTGGTATCTTCTTTATTTACTTTTCTGGAGCTTAGAAACCGAACAACATGAAATCGTCTTCCCCGGCGAATCGGCGAGGTGAGAACTGGACCACAATCCTTCGCGCGACCCCTGACCTGATCTTGACACCTGACCTGCCGTCTACATGCCAAACACGACACAAATCAGTCAACTGCTTGTACCCCTTCAAAACCCCCCACCACCCGTTTTCTTTGGATACACGCTTTAACTACACACATGCCGACACAATGTTGATCATTGCTTCAATAATTTGAAGATGGTGCTTGAAAATTAACCACGTGAAATGAGTATTTCGGTGTTTAGCCAAAAATGTTAAAGTTTCTACCACAGACATACACACATACATACATACGCACGCACGCACAGACAGACAAAGTTTACCATCGCATAGGCTACACTTACGTGAGCCAAAAATGTAAAATAGAGAATACTACATAGGTTGCTGTGTCGTACATACCAGATTTACACGAGTTGCTTTTTAAAATATTAAA
This sequence comes from Littorina saxatilis, assembly GCF_037325665.1. NCBI lineage: Eukaryota > Metazoa > Mollusca > Gastropoda > Littorinimorpha > Littorinidae > Littorina > Littorina saxatilis. The sequence goes on from NC_090246.1 coordinate 25,391,435, forward strand.
CTGCGAGCGAAAGCGAGCTTTTCAATATTTGAAAAAGTAACGAGTGTAAATCTGGTACGACACAGCAAGCCATGTAGTATGCTGTTTATTCTACATACTGTATTTGCGTGCTTTCAGCTCCAAACATCCCGGAGTCGACGCGTCCAAATCGAAGACACATCTTATGGAACCCCCGAAGCCTTGTGCAATTTTTGACGTCAAAGCAAAGAGACGTCACACTAGAAAGTATAGCGTGACGTGTTAGTTCTAAATCTTCTCCCAGGGGAAACAGCGAGCGCAAAATGGTTTCCATAATGACGTTTGTCTCGGTGACTGTAGAATCATAAGCAGTTTCTGCCAGACTAGTTTGACTCGAAGCCATTTACATGATATTGCCACATGTGGTTTGAACGATATTGTTATCTCATGTGTGGTCTCTCTCACGTATGTAGGATAAAAAAAAAATATCGACACACAGTCCATGAATCTAATTTTGACGTCGGCGTGGGGGCAGAAGTGTAACCTGGCTGTATTTCTTAAGACATTTCACTCGTTCGCACCGTTTCCCGGTCAACAAATGTTTGTTTTTCAGACAGCGTCTCAGAAAGAATCGATGAGATTCACAAGGAAGTGTGATCGCTACACAGTGTGCAGGTAGCAACAAAACAAACTTTATCTTCGACGCAAATAGAGGAAAGATATAATTACTCTGCTGATGATTATCCCCGTTTAAATCATCACCGATAAGAATGCTCCTAGAGCTAGAGAAAGACAGTAAGAAATCAATAAAGAAATGAAGAAAAGACAGAAATAAAGAACCAAACAAAGCGAAGCGAAAGAAGAGCATGGAAAGTAACATCGAAAGAAACAGAAAAACAAGTCGCGTAAGGCGAAATTACTACATTTAGTCAAGCTCTGGAACTCACAGAATGAAACTGAACGTAGTCCGCCGCAAGTGCAAAAGGCAGTGAAACTGACGAGCCTGTTTGGCGCGGTAGCGGTTTCGCTGTGCTGCAAAACACGCTTTTCTGTACCTCTCTTGGTTTTAAGTTTCTGAGCGTGTTTTTAATCCAAACATATCATATCTATATGTTTTTGGAATCAGGAACCGACAAGGAATAAGATGAAATTGTTTTTAAATCGATTTCGGAAATTTAATTTTGATCATAATTTTTATATTTTTAATTTTCAGAGCTTGTTTTTAATATGAATATAACATATTTATATGTTTTTGGAATCAGAAAATGATGAAGAATAGGATGAACGTAATTTTGGATCATTTTATAAAAAAATAATTTTAATTACAATTTTCAGATTTTTAATGACCAAAGTCATTTTTTAAAATTTTTAAACCACCAAGCTGAAATACAATACCGAAGTCCGGCCTTCGTCGAAGATTTCTTGGCCAAAATTCAATAAATTTGATTAAAAAATGAGGGTGTGACAGTGCCGCCTCAACTTTTACAAAAAGCCGGATATGACGTCATCAATTACATTTATCAAAAAAATGAAAAATTCATCTGGGGATATCATACCCAGGAACTCTTATGTAACATTTCATAAAGATCGGTCCAGTAGTTTACTCTTAATCGCTCTACACACACACACGCACAGACAGACAGACAGACACACAGACACACACACACACACACACACACACACACACACACACACACACACACACACACCACGACCCTCGTCTCGATTCCCCCTCTATGTTAAAACATTTAGTCAAAACTTGACTAAATGTAAAAAGGAACAAAAAGAGAGTAAGAGAGACAAAAAACAAAACAAAACAAAAGTAACAACAAGAGAGAGTAACAAAAAAAGGAAGATTTCAACAAATAACAACAACGAAACAAGATAGTAAAATAAAAGATGAACCAAAGCTGTTTATACAATGAAAAAGAGTAAAAGAAAAAAACAAAAAAACAGATAGAGTGCTAACGTTCCAAAATTCAGAATAAAAAAACAACTGTAAGTTAATGGAACGTTTAATGTATTACTAAACAAAAAACCTAATAGTAATATTCACGGAACTTCGGCCCTAACATCTTTAAAGTGGACAGACTGACAACCACTTATGATCCAGATAATTAACTTAGCGAATACACGCATGCAGGAAAAAAAAAAATATGGGTAGCGCCGTATGTATGGCAGCTCGCTTTCCCCGGGGAGAAAGCAGCCCGAATTTCCATGAGGGTAACCTCACTGGACTGTAAATCTTATCCAATCCAAAGTGGTTCTGTTTCCAGTCTCTGGAAATGAGTGCAATCATCGAAAAAGAGAAGACAAAAACAGAAGAAAAAAAACACTTCTTTAGTTTGTCAGTACGTGTTCAACGTTCGTCAGCACCTTCCTAAATTAGACTTTGTCTCACTTAGCCAATTATGGTGCACACTTTGCACTCCTCAAAAGCTTAAAACATCCTAACCCTGTGGACTGTGAAACATTGCATAAATACAATTGTAAAAAATCCCGAAGTTAATTCCTTGATTGGATCATTGGCCGGCACTGTGGCTTTGGGTGAAGTAAAGAGCAGTAATTACCGTTTAAAGCACTGGTTGCGTGTTTAAGCCAAATTAAACAATCCGACTGAATTATCAGATTTGATTCTTATATGACTACACTAAATGTACGCCAGGTAATCTCTCTCTCTCTCTCTCTCTCTCCTCTCTCTCTCTCTCTCTCTCTCTCTCTCTCTCTCTCTCTCTCTCTCTCTCGCTCGCTCTCTCTCTCTCTCTCTCTCTCTCTCTCTCTCTCTCTCTCTCTCTCTCTCTCTCTCTCTCTCTCTCTCTCTCTCTCTCTCTAATGAAAAGCAAAATCAGAAGAAACAAATATTTGAAGTATCCAGCAATACCTGCCAAAGTATTATGTAGGCGTCAGATATTTCTATACACAGAAGGTATAAAACACATTCATTACAACCACCATCATCCCCCGTACAGTCATCACCACCACCACCATCAGCAACACCACCTTCATCATCGACACCACCATCAACACCGCTTCAAACCCTTACCGTACCATGAGCAGCAACTTGCCATCGTCACAGACAGCAAAGAATTTTTTTTAAATGAAAACATAAAACAAAATCACTTACAGAGAGATTGGTCGTAAACGAAAATGACGTCCTTCAAATTGTTGAAGTCCAGATAGTCGGCGATGACGTCAGTTCTGACGAACACGTCATTGCTAATGACGTCATCAGTGACGATGAGGAGGGGGCAAAAGGTCGCAGCAATGAACGACATCCACATGTTGGCGATCAACGGAGGCGCAGAGAGGAGAAAAAGGTTGCAGGTCTGAGTTGCGATGTTTCTGTCTGAAATAAAACCATTTTATTGCTGTTGATTCTAACAAATGCCATGGAAACAGGATTGGACGGTAATTAATCCATTATCTGAAAACCGTCCTGCCTGCAGCGGACGTAAATGTATTTGTTTATCGACCTATTTTGCACCTGCACTGATCTTCTATTTAGGGAGCAAAAAACTGGAAATAAAAAGTGATGGGCAAAGAAGACGTGACATTTAGACCTAGTCAGAGTGTTAAAGATTTATTCAACTGACAGTTCTCACCATGATTAAAAGGACGAAAATAGAGAACATGTTTAGGAGTAACGCAGCAACAACTGTGTGCTCCATACTCAAATACTGGGCGGGGATATAGTTTAGTCGGTGGTGGCGCTGGCTTTGAAACCACTTTGTCACTGTAAGCATGGGTTCGAAACCCGGGTTTGGCAGACTTTCCTCGGTGGCTGAACGCACATGTGTGCACGCATGCGCACACTAAAGATCATAACTTTACATCGATATTCTCAGGCTTGGAAAGATGAACACACACAAATATGTACTGTATGGATGGCAGATCGCTTTCTACAGTGATATTCAGTTAGCTTTTTTTTTTTACCCTCAAACAGAATAACTGTTCTGTTTGCTGAAGAAAATATACATAACCCTCACACATAATATGATTTCCACTTTGATCTGACATAAGGGAATACAGACAACACTTTGATAAAGTCAGCACATGCAGTTGGCTCTTTCAGATTGACACATGATCATCTTTTGCTTTTAGTGCGCACATGTGTATGTGTGTGTGTGTGTGTGTGTGTGTGTGTGTTGTGTGTGTGTGTGTGTGTGTGTGTGTGTGTGTGTGTGTGTGTGTGTGTGCATGCGTGCGTGTGTATGTGGGTGGGTGTGTGCGCGTGTGTGTGTGTGTGTGTGTGTGTATGTGTGTGTGTCAAGTTTGTCTGCGAGTCGGTGTGCGTGTGCGGGTGCGCGAACGTGCGTGCGTGCAAAGTCAAACACAGTCAGGAAGACAGATACCAGACAGACGGAATACAGGAAGCAAACCAGCTATTATCCAAACACACTGCGCCACGTTCACCAAAGTACACACACGCTCTAACAGGAACATTACCGGCAAGCATTCACAAAACGCACGGATAATAACTGATATCACAAATGTCAAACCTGAAACTAAACCATCCAAATCCGTTATGTTGAAGGTTAATCCTTCCGCGACAAATTCCATAGAGCCTTCAGAATTCAGAGCAGACGACAACAGCAACAGCAGACGATGTCGGTGCCAGAGATCTGAGGAATCGTGGCTAAAGCTGGAAGCAGCTGTCTCACGTAACACACCTTGGAGGGATTAGAGCAAACAAACTATCAGTAATTTATTGAGTGCTGTGCGGAAATGATGGAACGCGCGTTGACAAATGCTATCGGTCTGGTCGAATTCTCATCCAAACGCAACAATGAAAAACTAGTGTTAGGGTTTGACCTGATTAAGCTTTGAGTTTATGGTTATCGCTGTTACTCGCTGTTGACGTAAAAGTATGATAGTTTCCGTGGATATTTCTCTCTTGTTCAAGGGATTTACATGGTTTGTTTTACTGTTAAAAATAACATAAACATACACACACACACACACACGCACACACACACACACACACACACACACACACACACACACACACACACACACACACACACACACACACACACACACACACACACACACACAATCAAAGTTACAAAAATATGACTAAACAACGAACTATTAATTAAGAAACTAACTGACTAATTAACTAACAAACTAACAAATTAGCAAAATAACAAGCACACACACAGGCACACACAATCAAACGTACATAAATTTAACTTACCAACGAACTATTAACTAAGAAACTAATTAACTAATTGACTAACAAACTATAACAAGCTAACAAACGAACAAGCACACACAAAACAGACAGACAGACAGACACACACACACACACACACACACACACTCACACACACACACACACACACACACACACACACACAGACTGATTCATACCTGACCAAACCAGTCGACCAAGACAGCGCTGTATGGATCGTTATTGTGTACACACAGGAACTTATTTGCACAAAACGTAACAACGAACGTGTGTTTTGTTTAGTTTTTTTTTTTAACTAAATATCAATTCAAAATAACATATATT
>NC_090246.1:25401910-25441910 GCF_037325665.1 Littorina saxatilis
CTTTTCTTGTTGTCTTATTTCTACCTGACTGGATCCATCACCTTTATTTCACTTACCAAAAGTCTTCTTTTCCACATCCTTATTTCTCTGCCCCCCGCATGTCGTAAGAGGCGACTAACGGATTCTGTTTCTCCTTTTACCCTTGTTGAGTGGTTCTTGTATAGAATATAGTCAATGTTTGTAAAGATTTTAGTCAAGCAGTATGTAAGAAATGTTTAGTCCTTTGTACTGGAAACTTGCATTCTCCCAGTAAGGTCATATATTGTACTACGTTGCAAGCCCCTGGAGCAATTTTTTGATTAGTGCTTTTGTGAACAAGAAACACTTAACAAGTGGCTCTATCCCATCTCCCCCCTTTCCCCTATCCCATCTCCCCCCTTTCCCTCGTCGCAATATAACCTTCGTGGTTGAAAACGACGTTAAACACAAAATTAAGAAAAAGAGTTTTCCTTCGCTGAATACTATCTCCACAAGAGTCATTGTAGAATGTATCAATTCCTTCCATGTTGTCAGCTGACGTTTGAGAACACTAAGGTATCAAAACAGTGTATTTTTCAAAATGCATTTCCTTCAGTTTTGTGTCAATCGTTTCTAATACTTATCCAGACGACTGATGGGGAACTGTACAAAGCAATAGCTACACAATTGCGAGACATGCCGGAAGTGATGTTAGAAGCGAGCGCATTTTTTCATGACGTCAACAGTGTGTACGCCGGTGACCACACAGTGCGAAATTCAAGCGTCATTGAGCGAAGGGAAGCAACTCGGCCTTCCCAAACTGGCGGGTGTGATGCTGGTCTACGGCGCGGTGCTTGCAGTGTCCGTGGTGTGCTTCCTCGTCAATCTCTGTCTTAAGAAGACCAGTGTCGTCCGCAAAATGAAGGACGCTTTCAGAAAATCCTGTAAGAAGGGAGAATATTTCACGGTAGAGTCTCAAAACACAGCCTTTTTTTTTTTACTTGAGTAACTCAGCGCTCAAACGTTTATTTCAAAGCAATACTGGTGTGTGGTCATAGAATAACTACCCCGAATCTGAACTGTATAGCTCTTGGTGCGATTTGAGACTCTTTTTTTGTTAGATATATTCCCTATAAGTAAGAACTGCGTTCGCTTGCTACGCGGAAACGAGCTCTCGGTCTTTGGGTGTGGTAAGTCGAGACTATCTTAATATAGTCTCGGCGATGACTGTTTTGTTGGTGTTAATCTGTTTGATGCCGACAGCTGGACCAAATGTTTGTATATTGCTTCACGCGACTTGTTTTTCTTTTGTTTCCAAAACTAACAAAGCCGATGAATATGTCCGCATTTCCCTGTTCATACTTAGGGTACTGATACACTGTTCAAGGAGCTAGCTTTGTAAAGGTCCCCAAAATGAAACACACGATGAGAAAAGCTAACAACAACAACAGAAACACGCAAAACCAATCTAATACAAACAAATAAACAAACGAAAACAAGTACATTAACACAAGTAAATGTGTATTTCTAATCTTTTGTTTTGGAACGTTTCTGGTTATCCCGTTTCATATTTTATGTAGCTTGCTTTTCTTATAATGGTGTTTTCGTTCTACTCAAGACAGTTGTTTCTTACAAAAATAGGTAGTAGTCCATGTCAATTTCAGTTTCGGCTTAAATTTGATTTTACCAAAGCGAATTTTACCAGAGATGCTGATGTTCCTTTTCACACATTTTATTTTCGATTGTTTGCAGATCTCCTATGTAAATTAAAAAGGCATTAAATTACAGTCATAAGATCCGTTATGAAGTGTAATCTATGTGTGTGTGTTATGACCAATAACGAACAAACTAAAACATGTTAAAAAAAATAAAAAATAAAATAAAAAAATAAAAAAGTGTGTGTGCATATGTGTGTGTGTGGGTGTGTGTGTGTGTGTGTGAGTGTGTGTGTGTGTGTGTGTGTGTGAGTGTGTGTGTGTGTGTGTGTGTGTGTGTGTGTGTGTGTGAATGAGTTTGTCTGTCTGAATTTGCATATTATGTCTGTCTGTCTGTCTGTCTGTCTGAATTTGTCTGTATCTGTGAATGCTCGTGTTTTATTGTGCATTTGCGTGTTCGTGTGTGTGTCAGTTGCTTTCTGCGTCCCTAAATGTGAGTATTTGTTCTTCGCGTGTGTCTGTCTCTCTCTGTCTGTATGCATGTGAGCGCAAGCTCACAATCTTTCTAATTCTTTTAGCCAATCCGTGTTAAGTTGAGTGTTGGTTACATCGGGACAAATGCGCCGTAAATTCTGGTTAGACTCTACCCAGTGGCGGATTTAGGGGAGGGGGGGGGGGCAAAGGGGAGGCCCCTCCTTCGGGGAAAACAAAAAAAAAAGAAGAAAGAAAAAGAGAGAGAGAGAGAGAGAGAGAGAGAGAGAGAGAGAGAGAGAGAGAGAGAGAGAGAGAGAGAGAGAGAGAGAGAGAGAGATGTTTAAATGACAGTTTCTGAGCTCAGGTGGCCCCAGATTGCAGCATTTTGCTTCCTTGAGAAAACAAAATCCCGAGGGGGGCATGCCCCCGGAACCTCCTAAACCTCCTAAGCTTCGCGCCCTCAATTAGGGTGCTTCGCGCCTTCAAGTTTGTGCAAAAAAGTGTGGGTGTGCCCCCCCCCCCCCCCTTTCTTAAGATCCTGGATCCGCCCTTGATACCCCTAGCCAAACCTTAATATTTACCCAGACGACTGTTTGTGGAGATGTTTTGTCCGTTTTGAGCTATGTTTTTCTTTCCTTTAATCAATTCACACGAACGTTTGAATAATAAAAGAACCCCTTTTAAACTATTGTTGAGAATACCATTTTCGCGATTTACCTTACCACTCTCCTATGTCAATACATTTCCTTGGAGAATAAATCTTAGTGATTAATCAATGACATGATTGGGTAATAACATGTTACTGTGAATTAAAACACACACGTCACATACGCACACACACAGACACACACACACACACACACACACACACACACACACACACACACACATTCACGCAAACACACACACAAGCGCACACACGCACACACACACACATACAAACGCTCTCACATATAAACACACACACACACACACACACACACACACACACACACACACACACACACACACATGCTTATACACATACACACACAAACGCACGTACACAGACACAGACACAGACACACACACATACAAACAAACACACAAAACATCCGCGCGCGCACACACAAATACGCACTCACAAACACACACACACACACACACATACACACACACACACACACACACACACACATACACGCACGCTCGCACGCACGCACGCGCGCATTCACACTTACACGTGCCAACACACACACACACACACACATACACACACACGCGCGCGCGCACGCACCAAACACACACACACACACACACACACACACACACACACACACACACACACACACACATACACAAACACACTAGCTAGCTGCACTTCGTCTTTTGTCATATAACATTTTCCCCGCTCAATTACATTAAGAATCATCAGGGACATTAACATTAACATTGCTGTTCACTACCGGGTAATGCATTTCGATCCAAAGAAAATTAATAGAAGATAACATGAAATGTTTGTAATATCGTGCTTCATCCTCCTCTGGTGGCGGTCTTTTCCTTTTAAGAATACACGTATTAATTTTCTTTGATGTGAAAATCATGGTGTTTGATATTTGCAATTCTTTCTGTCGAGCTTGTTTTCCATTGCACGGACATCGACGAAAACATAACATTTCCGTAATCTCGGGCAAATGAGTTGCTGTCTCTGTTACACTTCCTGCACTTGTTAAAGATAAACGTGCCTTGCTTTTTGCGAAGCGCACAGTGAAACATAACGGCAGATCTGTCTTGGGTTTTAGTTTCCCATACGCAACTAGCATTCTTTACTTGTCCACTCAAAATGAATCAACAAAGTCCGACTGTTTCCAATGGAGAAAAACATGGTATTTGACAACACATCATTGCTTTATGAAAAGTTCTGCTTCCAATGTTCTGCATGCCTTGCGTTGTTCAATCATTTTTTTTCGAACAGCGCCGGTATTTTCCTGCAGAAACAATTCGAACCAATGGCTAAAATGTTGAATCGTCATTTTAATATCCTCTTGTTATGGTGCTCGCAATGTTTCAAACAGGTATTTCTAAACAATTGCGGCTTGAATTCTGGACCCCCGCGTTTAAGCAAACAAAATAAATACAAAACAGACAACAAACACGTTTTTTTTCTCAACTTTTCTAAAGTCTGTCACACGAAAACTCAACCGGTTTGTCTGACCGTAACGGTAACATTTCACTTAGAACAACATTCTTACTTCTTCAGCGCTCTCTGACTGGGACAGTTTGCTTCATCTATCTATCTATCTATATATATATACGACTAGTGTCTGTGTGTCTGTGTGTCTGTGTGTGTGTGTGTGTATCTGTCTGTGCGCGATGCACGGCCAAAGTTCTCGATGGATCTGCTTCAAATTTGGTGGGCATATTCAAGTAGACCCGGGACACGACACAACCTGGTCGATATTTCAACACGTGCTCTCAGCGCGCAGCGCGGAACCGATTTTGGTTCCACCTCAGCTATTTTGGTTCCACCTCAGCTTACCCGGGCCCCCATACCGACACACCATAGCCGCTACACCACATCACAACGCCAAAGTTCTCGGTGGATCTTTTTCAAATTTGGACACCGTATTCAGCTACACCCCGGACACAATATCATCGATGAGATATTTCAACACGTGCTCTCAGCGCGCAGCGCTGAACTCATTTTCGTTTTTGGGTTCATTTCACCATTATAAGTAACTCTTCCTTATCTTCTCCAGTGTTTGGCGTTTATCTCCCTTCCTTCGTGTGGCTTTCCCGTTCAGTTGTAAGTTACTACACTGCGCTGTCCACTGCGCTGAGCGTCTTCGGATATTCCCGGCGTTCTGTTACTGTTACCTATTTTTAGAAGGTCAACGCAGTGTACAGAACGTAAATTGGACCCGTAAATTATCCTCACTGTAAAAGTGCAAAGGTCGAATCAATTTATAGCCACGCGAAAAATACACTGTCATCTATCTCTCTATAGATACGGCTTCTCTGTGTTTGTGTGTGTGTGTGTGTAAGTGTGTGTGTCTCTATGTAATCAACACCTGTGCATTCTTCAGTTCTGTTTGTGATGTGGTCTGGCGGCTTTTAACATCCAAACAACCCCAACCCATCATGCTCCGGCCCACTCCCCCCTCCCCCACCCCCCCCCCCCCACAATACAGCGTATAACCAAATCATGTCCCAATATAGGTCCTTAGTTACCTGGGAGGACGTTAAACCCCAAATTCTCTCTCTGTAATTTTATGTACTGGCCTTCCTTTGAGAAGCCATAACTTGCTCAGTCCTGTTTGAGTGGAGTTCGCCTCCAAAGGTGATTAACACGGTTACATTCGTCGACAAGGATGGGACTCGATATGGTCAGGAATGGCATTATGGCCACTGAATCATTTTCGTGCTGTTCCCATTCCACGAATCTGGGAGGGACCTAAGCTTGGCGGGTCCATAGTTCGGACGGCTCTAAGTACTTCTTCCCGGCGAAGCCGGCTACCCGGCGAAGCGGGTATTCATTCTAGTATATATATATATACTAGAGGAATACCCGGCTTCGCCGGGGTGAATCGCGAGACAGAGACAGACAGCGTGGCGGTTCATCACAATCACCTCTGCAAGCGAAGTCCTGTCAAACGGGATTGAGCATTTTAGAGCTTATTTCTTAGCCCTATATTATCTGTTGTGGCTTCTCAAATGCCAGAACATACAGACAGACGAAAGCCGCTAGACCCCATCACAAACAGAACTCTACAATCAACAGGTTTTTTCCCACACACACACACACAAACACACACACAGAGAAGCCGTATATATATATATGTATATCTATATCTATAAATATATAGAGATAGGTGAGAGTGTATTTTTTGCGTGGCTATAAATTGATTCGACCTTTTCACTTTGACAGTAAGAACAACTTACGGGTGCAAGGGAAGCGTTGTGGACAGCGCAGTGACATTCTAAAAATAGTACCTCAGAAACGGGAATTTGGGGTGAACGGCGCGACAGAGACAGACAGCGTGGCGGTTCACCACAATCACCTTTGAAAGGCGAAGTCCTGTCAAACGGGATTGAGAATTTTTGAGCTTATTTCTTAGCCCTATATCATCTGCTGTGGCTTCTCACATGCCAGAACATACAGACAGACAAAAGCCGCTAGACCCCATCACAAACAGAACTCTATAATACATAGGTTTTTGCCCACACACACACACAAACACACACACACACAGAGAAGCCGTATATATATATGCATATCTGTATCTATAAATATATAGAGATAGGTGAGAGTGTATTTTTCGCGTGGCTATAAATTGATTCGACCTTTTCACTTTGACAGTAAGAACAACTTACGGGTGCAAGGGAAGCGTTGTGGACAGCGCAGTGGACAGCGCAGTGACATTCTAAAAATAGTAATAGTAACTTAGAACTGAACGGGAAAGCCACACGAAGGAAGGGAGATAAACGCCAAACACTGGAGAAGATAAGGAAGAGTTACTTATAATGGTGAAATGAACCCAAAAACGAAAATGAGTTCAGCGCTGCGCGCTGAGAGCACGTGTTGAAATATCTCATCGATGATATTGTGTCCGGGGTGTAGCTGAATACGGTGTCCAAATTTGAAAAAGATCCACCGAGAACTTTGGCGTTGTGATGTGGTGTAGCGGCTATGGTGTGTCGGTATGGGGGCCCGGGTAAGCTGAGGTGGAACCAAAATAGCTGAGGTGGAACCAAAATCGGTTCCGCGCTGCGCGCTGAGAGCACGTGTTGAAATATCGACCAGGTTGTGTCGTGTCCCGGGTCTACTTGAATATGCCCACCAAATTTGAAGCAGATCCATCGAGAACTTTGGCCGTGCATCGCGCACAGACAGATACACACACACACACACAGACACACAGACACACAGACACACAGACACTAGTCGTATATATATATATATAGACGACTAGTGTCTGTGTGTCTGTGTGTCTGTGTGTCTGTCTGTGCGCGATGCACGGCCAAAGTTCTCGATGGATCTGCTTCAAATTTGGTGGGCTTATTCAGAGAGACCCCGGACACAACCTCATCGATGAGATATTTCAACACGTGCTCTCAGCGCGCAGCGCTGAACCGATTTTGGTTCCACCTCAGCTATTTTGGTTCCACCTCAGCTACCCGGGCCCCCATACCGACACACCATAGCCGCTACACCACATCACAACGCCAAAGTTCTCGGTGGATCTTTTTCAAATTTGGACACCGTATTCAGCTACACCCCGGACACAATATCATCGATGAGATATTTCAACACGTGCTCTCAGCGCGCAGCGCTGAACTGATTTGGGTTTTTGTGTTCATTTCACCATTATAAGTATTTCTTCCTTATCTTCTCCAGTGTTTGGCGTTTATCTCCCTTCCTTCGTGTGGCTTTCCCGTTTGTAACTTACTATTACTATTTTTAGAATGTCACTGCGCTGTCCACTGCGCTGTCCACAACGCTTCCCTTGCACCCGTAAGTTGTTCTTACTGTCAAAGTGAAAAGGTCGAATCAATTTATAGCCACGCGAAAAATACACTCTCACCTATCTCTATATATTTATAGATACAGATATGCATATATATATATATATATATATATACGGCTTCTCTGTGTGTGTGTGTGTGTTTGTGTGTGTGTGTGGGCAAAAACCTGTGTATTGTAGAGTTCTGTTTGTGATGTGGTCTAGCGGCTATTGTCTGTCTGTATGTTCTGCCATGTGAGAAACCACAGCAGATAATATAGGGCTAAGAAATAAGCTCTAAAATTCTCAATCCCGTTTGACAGGACTTCGCCTTCAAAGGTGATTGTGGTGAACCGCCACGCTGTCTGTCTCTGTCTCGCGCCGTTCACCTCAAATTCCCGTTTCTGAGTAACTATTTTTAGAATGTCACTGCGCTGTCCAGAACGCTTCCCTTGCACCCGTAAGTTGTTCTTACTGTCAAAGTGAAAAGGTCGAATCAATTTATAGCCACGCGAAAAATACACTCTCACCTATCTCTATATATTTATAGATATGTATATATATACATATATATATATATACGGCTTCTCTGTGTGTGTGTTTGTGTGTGTGTGTGTGGGCAAAAACCTGTGGATTGTAGAGTTCTGTTTGTGATGGGGTCTAGCGGCTTTTGTCTGTCTGTATGTTCAGGCATTTGAGAAGCCACAACAGATAATAATTATAGGGCTAAGAAATAAGCTCTAAAATTCTCAATCCCGTTTGACAGGACTTCGCCTGCAGAGGTGATTGTGATGAACCGCCACGCTGTCTGTCTCTGTCTCGCGATTCACCCCGGCGAAGCCGGGTATTCCTCTAGTTCTAAATAGATTACGTGTACTGTTTCATGTGAGAAAAACATAAAAGGGATGAGTTCGAGTTCCTGCCTATTTAACACGGGCGAAATCTGCGCAGCCACGTTTTGGGTCAGGAACAATTGCGTTTAAAGATTTTGTCCACTGGGGACGAATCGCCCTATAATAATGGTGTTTCCGGTGTCGGATTTCCTTCTGTTACTTCATTTATTGAAAGCGTGTGTAAAAATGTAATTTGCACTACATGTGCCTTACACAATGCCAGGCACTTGTCACATCGTTGGGACGTTGTGTTACACGACAGGAGTATTCTCATTTGACGAAGTGTACATGACATACGATAAACAACAGTTGTAGCATACGACAAGCAATCAACGACGAAAGAACACTTTTCAAAACCACATACATGTGCGAATTCTTGAAATGACATTTTTTCTATTAATCATAACGATAAATGAGCAGGTTATAATTTGACTGCCAGATCGAACCCCATAGTAGCAGTGCAGATACAACATCGTCAAAAAAGATGATGCCATCAGCAGGTGCGTCATTATGCTGCTATAACGTCACCCTGAGTGTCATATTGGCCAATGCATCCTTCTCAGATAAATCGTGTATTCCTCCAGCAGAATGTTTTGTGAAAGCGTGGCCTGTTGCTGTGAGTGATGCTCTTCATTTCCTCGGATGGCAAGACTTGTTGCTGGTTTTTGACACCAGTTTATGTAAGTAGCACATGTATGTTTCTACTGAGGTATGTGGCTAAAAGTATAAGTTCTTTGTTTGTACAAGGTTTTTCATTCTTACTGGTCGTTGTATGTGTGGTTACCGTTTTGTAGATTAATAAGGACTAGCAGACTGCTGTAGGACAGAACATTACGAACCTTAATTTCCCTACTATTCTTGGGTAAAGTAAAGTTGGCGACGTCGAGTTCTAATGTCCCTGAGTCTTGTTATTGAATTGTATAAATCAAACATTATAATTATATCCTTAAAAGTACCTCAAAATAAAGTGTTTGTGTATTTATCTTACTCTGTTTGCACTCATGAAAGTGTACGGTACATAATAATTATATACTTTTTATTTTGTTGACTCTCGTGATTTTGCGCCAACTGTTGTTTGTGTGTCCTTTGGTATACATGTTCATTAATGTTGTTTGTTTCTTTTTATATTTAGTCAAGTTTTGACTAAATATTTTAACATCGAGGGGGAATCGAAACGAGGGTCGTGGTGTATGTGCGTCTGTCTGTCTGTGTGTGTGTGTGTGTAGAGCGATTCAGACTAAACTACTGGACCGATCTTTATGAAATTTGACATGAGAGTTCCTGGGTATGAAATCCCCGAAAGTTTTTTTCATTTTTTTGATAAATGTCTTTGATGACGTCATATCCGGCTTTTCGTGAAAGTTGAGGCGGCACTGTCACGCCCTCATTTTTCAACCAAATTGGTTCAAATTTTGGTCAAGTAATCTTCGACGAAGCCCGGGGTTCGGTATTGCATTTCAGCTTGCTGGCTTAAAAATTAATTAATGACTTTGGTCATTACAAATCTGAAAATTGTAAAAAAAAATAAAAATTTATAAAACGATCCAAATTTACGTTTATCTTATTCTCCATCATTTGCTGATTCCAAAAACATATAAATATGTTATATTTGGATTAAAAACAAGCTCTGAAAATTAAATATATAAAAATTATTATCAAAATTTTTTTTTCGAAATCAATTCAAAAACACTTTCATCTTATTCCTTGTCGATTCCTGATTCCAAAAATATATAGATATGATATGTTTGGATTAAAAACACGCTCAGAAAGTTAAAACGAAGAGAGGTACAGAAAAGCGTGCTATCCTTCTTAGCGCAACGAATACCCCACTCTTCTTGTCAATTCCACGGGCACTGCCTTTGCCACGGGCGGTGGAGTGACGATGCTACGAGTATACGGTCTTGCTGCGTTGCGTTGCGTTCAGTTTCATTCTGTGAGTTCGACAGCTACTTGACTAAATATTGTATTTTCGCCTTACGCGACTTGTTTTTCTTTCCTTCATTCTTTCTTTTTTTACGATCATGATATACATTTGACTGTTCTAATAGAATTCGCAATGGCTGTCGAGATCCGCGTAACGTGTTTGTTTATTGTGGTCTAAAATGGCGGGGATGTAGCTCAGTCGATAGGGGGCTGGATTTGTATCCAGTTGGCCGCTGTCAGCGTGAGTTCGTCCCCACGTTCGGCGAGAGATTTATTTCTCAGAGTCAACTTTGTGTGCAGACTCTCCTCGGTGTCTGAACACCCCCGTGTGTACACGCAAGCACAAGACCAAGTGCGCACGAAAAAGATCCTGTAATCCATGTCAGAGTTCGGTGGGTTATAGAAACACGAAAATACCCAGCATGCTTCCTCCGAAAACGGCGTATGGCTGCCTAAATGGCGGGGTAAAAAACGGTCGTACACGTAAAATTCCACTCGTGCAAAAAACACGAGTGTACGTGGGAGTTTCAGCCCACGAACGCAGAAGAAGAAGAAGAAGTGGTCTAAAATACAATCCATTTTTAGTTATTAATCTATTATTTATTTATTTTGGTTTTAAGATTTTAAGATTGAAAGCTCATTAACGGCCCGCTGCCAAAATGTGATTAGTTGTAGTCGGACTCGTGTCTCAAAGAAGGGAAATCGGATGTTCAATCGGTAAATTATTCATCATTTCACAAATCCCCCAAGAATGAATACATAATAACGTTGTGTTTGATTTGAAAATGGATTCAAAAATAACTCCGTTCTATGCAAATCTTGTTTGCCGTTGGCATGCCTTACCGAGACATATCAGTGATTTCTCTGTCGACAGATTCCGCCAAGCCAAGACTGTTTCGGTTAAGACTGTATTCAGTCTTGACGTTGTAGACCGGTTACTTGACTGTATCTTTTAATCACGCTTTATGCGTCTTGTATCTTTATCAGGCTATTCCCTGAGGATGGATCTCCTGGCAACATTGTCTGAGAGACACATTGGTTCCATTCCAATGACCGTGCATTCCCAATTGCTGCTTCAACAAGGCCAAGACATCGACGTGGTTGCTGACACACTAAACCGCTCCTTTGTGAAGAACGTTCTGCTGTGCACACCGGGGCACGTCTTCAATGCTATCTTTCGCAAGGTATTGTTGTCTTTGTGTTATGCGTAATGCGATGTTGTGCCAAAAGACACAGTTGCATGTTTTTGTACAATAAAAATATAAATTAAAGTATTCTGATCTTATCTTATCTTAAGGTTAATTGTGCTGCATGTTCACTAGACACTTGAAATCCTGCACCGGATGCCAAAATTGCTATCCACTGAGTGGGTGTGGATCCATTACTTGCTCGTTACTTTAATCCTTTGATCGCGCATCTGGTTACTTTCCTTTCCGTTTCACACTCTACCATGTTGTATTTTCATTATTATTTGTATTATTATATTTTTATTGTCATTATTATTTGAATTGCTTATATGTAATAATGTTTCTCTAATGCATGATTTGAATTAATTTCTTTGATTATACATTTATTGATGTACTTTTTATGTACCCTTTTTACAACTTTTTACAACTGTTTTTACTTTATTTTGTATTTTGTATTTTCTCTTCTCTCATCTACAGGGTGGTCCAAAAAAGCGCCCTATTTTCGTTTTGAACTCATTTTTGACTGCAAAGAGAGATTTACAAAATGTCTTCACCAAACGGTAGCAGAATGATGGCAAATTATGTCTTGCACATTTTGGTAGAAATTGGTCTGTCCTTAGCAGTTGATAATATAATAATATAATAATACTTATAATGACAGCTTATATAGCGCGAACCACAGTAAACTATGCTCTCCGCGCTTTACATATCAGCTATGAATAAAACCATACTATTTAAACACCAAATACACATACATTTTAACAAAATAACATAACAATAAACTTACAGCAACACATTCTCTTCTTATTCTCTATCCAGCCTCCTCTTTCCTGGCGATAGGCTCATTTCACGACGCACTGACTTCCCTTGGCCACCTAATTCCCCTGATCGCAACCCACCCGAATACTTTCTGTGGAGGTACCCAGGACAGAATATACGGCAACAATTCCCAGACACTGGCAGCTCTGTAGGACAACATCAGAAGGGAAATCAGGCGCATACAAGCTGACAGCTGACATGATTGGACGAGTCATGAACAATTGCAACGTTCGTGTTGCAGCAGTTCTTCTACGAAGAGGACCCCGGATAGAGCAGATTATCAACTACTAAGGACGAACCGATTTTTACCAAATTTACAAGACATAATTTGCCATGATTCTCCTATTGTTTGGTGAAGACATTTTTTAAATGTCTCTTCGCAGTCAATAATGAGATCAAAAAGAAAATAGGGCGTTGTTTTTGGACCACCCTGTATATACCTTTTCATTTGATTGCATATGGTTTGTTGTTGTTTGTTTGTTAGTCGTGTGTGCGTGTGCGGTTTTTTTTATTCGCTGTCTGTTTCATTACTCCTCTTCTTTATTGTTGTCTTTCTAACTTTTTCCGCATTTATTTTTGTTTTTGTTTTATATTCTGGTTGCATTAAGCATTTTTCTTCTATCATTTCGTTCCATTTGTATGCTTTTTTGAGTGAATAGTATATGTTTAGTATTTGTTTAAGGACAGGTTTATTTCTTGTAAAATAATATTTGTTCGTTCGCTCGTTCCTCATTCAACAAAATGAATCCCTTTCCACATTTCTTGGCAGTGCTGTAGGCACGAATAAAAATCAACTACATGTATATATATATATATTGGACAGAGATACAGAATCTTCAAAAATATAACCGAACTAATAAAAAAAAAGTATGATAGATAGGCAATTGCTACTCTGAATGCACAAGGGAGAGAGGCATCAAAATAAAGGCAAAAGAAAGAGAAATTGCTAATAAACAGTAGCCTACTCCAAAGGAGTTTACAAAGTCTTTCTGTTAGACAGCATACTGATTACATTTCGAAGATAGACTAATATTATAGTAAGTGTTTCAATCAACTGTAACACTATATGGGATATTACACTGTCACAAGCTAAAAGGGTTTGTGCTAGAGTGCTTGCCCTAGATGTTTATGTATCATTGTTTCGCGAAACTTAATTTGAATACAATCTTGTTCAAACTAATAAAAAGAAAAATTTTCTTGGATATTGCACTGTCGCCAGATGGAAGAGAGAACAGAATTGTACGCCCAGGTGCAATGGTTTGTGATCTGCTCTGAGCTGGAAGCGAAAAGCCTGCAGGCTTACAAAGACCTACACTACCTGGTCGCTCTGCTCGCTCCAAGTAGGAATGGTACATCTTCTGTTCCGAACCAGCAGACTAACTGTGGGATATGTCTTTGTTCCGACAAGGAACTCGTGAGGGTACGTTTTTTTCTTCTCTTTTTTTTTTCTTCTTTTTATATTTAGTCAAGTTTTGACTAAATATTTTAACATCGAGGGGGAATCGAAACGAGGGTCGTGGTGTATGTGCGTGCGTGTGTGTGTGTGTGTGTGCGTGTGTGTGTGTGTAGAGCGATTCAGACTAAACTACTGGACCGATCTTTATGAAATTTGACATGAGAGTTCCTGGGTATGAAATCCCCGAACGTTTTTTTCATTTTTTTGATAAATGTCTTTGATGACGTCATATCCGGCTTTTCGTGAAAGTTGAGGCGGCACTGTCACGCCCTCATTTTTCAACCAAATTGGTTGAAATTTTGGTCAAGTAATCTTCGACGAAGCCCGGGGTTCGGTATTGCATTTCAGCGTGGTGGCTTAAAAATTAATTAATGACTTTGGTCATTAAAAATCTGAAAATTGTAAAAAAAAAAATAAAAATTTATAAAACGATCCAAATTTACGTTTATCTTATTCTCCATCATTTGCTGATTCCAAAAACATATAAATATGTTATATTCGGATTAAAAACAAGCTCTGAAAATTAAATATATAAAAATTATTATCAACTTTTTTTTTTCGAAATCAATTTAAAAACACTTTCATCTTATTCCTTGTCGGTTCCTGATTCCAAAAATATATAGATATGATATGTTTGGATTAAAAACACGCTCAGAAAGTTAAAACGAAGAGAGGTACAGAAAAGCGTGCTATCCTTCTCAGCGCAACGAATACCCCGCTCTTCTTGTCAATTCCACGGGCACTGCCTTTGCCACGGGCGGTGGAGTGACGATGCTACGAGTATACGGTCTTGCTGCGTTCAGTTTCATTCTGTGAGTTCGACAGCTACTTGACTAAATATTGTATTTTCGCCTTACGCGACTTGTTTTCTTTTCTTCATGGCGTCCTTTGGGCCCCACAATCGTCTTCTTTGACAGACACAAACGTTCAAAGAAGATTCGTTTCTCTCGCATATATGAATGACTTAAACAATGTCGAAGAAGCGTATGAATACGTTAACTAAATGATGAGTCGGTTGTGCACAAAGAAAGAGAGAAAAAAAAGTTTAAATAATCCCTGATGGAAAAAAGAGGGGAAAAGTCATTACATTCGTATGTCTGTACAAAAACGAGCAAAAACATTGCAACATAAAGATAGTTATTTTATATTTGACGACACTGCCAATGTTCACATACAGTTAAATTCATGTAAAGGGTATTTTTCGCACTGTTTCTTTCTCCTGTCTGCAACAACAGCCAAGCTTAAACAGCACCTCGGTAGAGTTTTCCCTGCTCGTCTACACTGCCGCGAAAGGAACATTGGAAGAAACTGGGCGTTGGAATTCACGTCATGGATTACACGTGTACGACGGAGTCACGTATGACAAGGCATTTGCACGCCTGGGAAACAAGCATCTGCGAGTTGGCGTTGCATTGGTACGACTTTAAGATCTATTCAGTAAAAAAACTGTTATTTCACGAATGTATAGTTAAGAGACACGATTTATCACTGCTGTCCGTCTTTTGCGTTAACATCAAAATCTCACGAATCTGTTCAAAATGTCGAGCTCACCAACTCATCAACGTACCATACTGCTACACAACCCCATAATTATGCTCAAATACTGAGAGAGAAAACAGCTTAAACAGAACTACGACACCGATCATCTTTGTTCATTGTTTTTCATAATTTTTTTTATTTTTTATTTTTTTTTATTTTATTTTTTTTTTATTTTTTTATTTTTTATTTATTATATTAGCATATATCATGATTGTATTGATTGTATTTATTGTTCAAAATGCCCCCATGGGTTATGGACTAATAAACTTGAAACTTGAAACTTGTTTGCATATCCGTCGGCCTTGTGTGTTGTCCTCCCTCATAGCACACCACCTCTACTACATACATGTCCCGAGGTCAGTTGGTCATCAAAGGACGTAAAATTCACGAGTCAGTCAGTCTGACGCTAGCTTTGTTATACAACAACATGACAGGTTTCCATACTACGATTCACATCTTTGTTTTGAATTCGTATATTATATTTCTTGCAGGCCATCCCATTCCTATACAAGTTGCCCAGCCATGGCCCTGCGAAATATGAAGGGATGTCGATGGATATGCTTGACGAATTAGCGCTGCGACTGAACTTCACGTACGTTGGACATGTCTGTCCTTCCTTGTATGTGTGTGTTTGGTGTGTGTGTGTGTGTGTGTGTGTGTGTGTGTGTGTGTGTGTGTGTGTGTGTGTGTGTGTGTGTGTGTGTGTGTGTGTGTGTGTGTGTGTGCTTCAACGTTGAACACATCAAATATTAAATGTTTATTTTGTTTTCTGTTGTTAGCTTCGAACTGAAAGAGCCACCCGATGGATTGTACGGATCACTGGAAGCCGACGGTACATGGAACGGAATGGTGGGAATGCTTATACGCGGGGCGAGTCGCACTTCATTCTGCTCCCAATACACTTCATTCATTGGGTGAATGTAAAGGACACTATACTCAGCAAACAAAAACAAGAACAAATGCCCAAACAAACACATACAAAAATAATAAAAACAAAAACAAAAACAAAAACAACAACAAGCAAATAACAAACACGCAGATGAAAAAGCAAGAATATACAGATTAAATCCCCATCTTTTGTATTTAACATGCTGGGAAACGTACAGTTATTCCCCGCACTGTATTAGTTGAATCCTTATGATATCCAGATATGAAACAACAAAGGAGCTGTCAATGCCAATATTGACAGAAAGGAGAAGCACACCTACATCTCAACGCGTGTGAAATTATCATCGCAAAAAAAATTGCCAACTTACTACATGTGTATTGGATGTTTCATTATACATTTTACACCTGAGCAATTTCTGTTGGTTTTCTAATAACGTTGAAAGATGCGGCGTATGTTATCTATTTTCCAAGGCGGGCAATTGCCTAAATATTTTTTCTTACCGTCCGATGACCACGGGCAAGCGAAAACGACAGAGAAGGCTCGCATGCACATGACACTGGGTTTGGGTGGTAAAGGGGGTCGGAGGAAAGGAGAGGGGGTCGAAATGTCGTAGTAGCGAGGCATGCGAAGCTCAGGCTCACACTAAATGTTGATTAACTTTTGCTAACTTTTTGAACCGTTAGCGCACACAGATAGATATGTTCACCCACACCACGCTTGCAGACATGTGTTTGTGTTGTCGTCGTTTTTGTATGTACTTCGTTCATTTTTATGTTCCAGAAAGGGGTTTAGTGCATTAAATCAAAAATTGTATATGATAACTGAAACCTGTGCTCCTTAAGACAGCATATGTACTCCTACTGACACATTCTCGTCCTCGTCTTTCCCACAGGAAGTAGACCTAAGTAGTCATAGACCCGTTCGCCACCACGTCGCAGTGAGACGAGGTTATAGACTTCACCGTGCCTTCAATGCAAGATAAACACAAGTGTACTGCTTGTATCACCCACCGCCACCAACACCCCCCCCCCCCCTCCCACACCTCTTTATTTTTGAAATCTATCTGTGTCTGTTCTTATTCACAGGAACTTGACCTAGCCATAGGTCCGTTCACCATCACCTCGAAGCGAGAGAATGTGATCGACTTCACCGTCCCTTTCATGCAAGATGGCGGCGCCATTCTCACCAAGAGAAGCCAGCCCGGACCTGACATTCTCACCGTGTTTAAGCCCCTTCCTCTCGCCATGTGGCTGTCGGTAGGCGGCGCTCTCATCGTCACAGGAACAGCGCTTTACGTCATCACCAGTGCTGCGGCTGCCAGGCGACGCCATTTTGGAAAAGAAGATGGTGATAAAACTTGGTGGTCTTTTGGGGACAGTGTCTTCATCGTCTATGGGTCGCTGGTTGAACAAGGTATAGTGGTCTGTTGCAGACACTGTTTCACAAAGAATGGGTTAGACGTTGTTCTTTGGACTGAAAAAGGAAGTGATGCTTAGATGGGTATTAATCCCTTTCCCTTTTGCCTAATGGCAATATCGCCCTAAAGTGCTGTTCACATATGGCAGACTTGGAAACCACTTGTGACATACCTTCAAGCGATTTTAGTCGGCACTCGCGGCAAGTCAAATCAAAATCGCTGCCCATGTGAACAGCACAAACTCACAAACTAGTTTTAAGCGGCGATTTTCGCCAGACTTAGCCTTTCGGGATTATCCGGTCGATGTTTTCCGGAGAAGGGAAGGCGAGTGTGTGTGTGTGTGTGTGGGTGTGTGGGTGTGTGTATGTGTGTGTGAGTGCGTGCGTGCGTGCGTGCGTGCGTGCGTGCGTGCGTGCGTGCGTGCGCGCGCGTGCGTGCGTGCGTGCGTACGTGTGTGTGTTTGTATGTGAGTAATTCGGTGAGCACTTGTATTTTGTTTTGATTGAATGTTTTGAATGTACTCAAGCCAAGCAATTTTCCTTGTGTACTGCATATAGTTGAAAACAAAATCGTTTGTGTTAATCTTGTGTTTCATAATTTGATGTAGCTTTTTGTCTGTAGGAGCGTCGCGTCACCCGGAGTCGTCAGCAGGACGCCTGGTGTTGGGGTGCTGGTGGCTGTTCACCATTCTCATCGTGTCCATCTACACTGCCAGCCTGGCGGCGCAGCTGACCGTCACTGTGCATGAGCGTACCGTAGACACGCTTCAGGACCTGGTCTCGTCCTCTCTCACCCCTCTCACGTTGTCTGGCACCACCTGGCAGTCTAGCTTTCAGGTAAGATCTATAATTGTCCAAGTGTGTTATGTTTTATGTTTTTTGTCCCCTTGTGTAGGTGATGTCCTGTAATGTACAGCATATACATGTAAAAAAAAAAAATAGAATAAAAAATATATAAATAAAGATCTATAATTATAGTCCACCTGAGCTTAATGTTTGGCTACTTGGCTAAAGCAGGAAGGCCGGTTAGGGTTGTTTTCCTCCTTTCTCATCTTCCCACTCCCCCCCACCCCCTTTTACGTTGATTGATAGTACAAGGCAGTCCCGCTTTAAAGTAAGAAAATGCTTGAAGTGTGTGTGCCTTTGACTATCTAGGAGCAGGAGGAATCCTTCAGACTGTTTACCTCCTCCCTGTCCATTTTCCCTCGACTTCACAGATTGTTCACGTCATAATGAACAAAATAAGGACAAACCAGTTGGTGTCAAGATGTCAGTTATTGTCTATTTTTGTCTGTAATGAGACCCTCGCCTAGTTTCAAGTCTGTTTAGAAAAGAGCAACAACACACACACACACACACACACACACACACACACACACACACACACACACACACACACACACACACGCACACACACACACACACACTCACACACACACACACACACACACACAAACGAACACACAAACAAATAAGCAAACAACAACATTTAAAAACACTTTGCTTTGATTCCAGAACGATTCCTCTGAAATGTACCGTGCCATTGGGGCCCGGATGACAACAGTGTTGGACGAGAACGAGGTGGCGGACCTGGTGATGAACAACGACCTGGCCTACATCATGGACGTCAGCGCCCTGGACTTCCTGCAGATGCAGGACTGCAAGCATCTGCACAGGTCCGAGCACATCTTCGCCGTCAACGGTCTTGGACTAGCTGTGCCCCAGGGTGCCAAGTATAAGAATCTCATTAACAACGTGTAAGAGGAATGTTTATACATTTATGTTTTGCTTGGCTGTCTGGCTTATTGGCTGCCTGTCCATCATGTATTCATCTGTTTCATTAAACATTTTCGCAACTCACTACCTGCCAACCTGCCTACCGGCATATCCGCCTGCATCCTGCCTATTTGCCAGCCTGTCTTTCTGCCTGTTTAGTGTGTCTTCCTGTTTGTCTGTCCGTCCATCTCTCTCTGGAATGCTCCAGTTGTAAACATCTCATGAAAAGTTAACAAGTCGCGTAAGGCGAAATTACAACATTTAGTCAATCTGTCGAATCCACAGAATACAACTAAACGCACTGCATTTTTTTCACCAAGACAAAACAGCTTCGTCAATCCACGCGGCAAGGAAGTCGCTCAATTTTCCCGTGCAACACGAAGTGAAACTGACATGCAAGAATAGCGAAATAGCGTACTGCGGTAAGCAGGGAAGCGCGCTTTTCTGTATTCTTTTTAACTTTCTGAGCTTGTTTCGAATACAACATATTATATTTATATGTTTTTGGAATCAGAAAATGATAAGGAATAAGATGGAATTATTTTTGGATCGATTTCTTAAATAATAATCGAAGTACTAATTAACCTATTTTCGTTAATTGTGATCACATTTTAAGAGTAAACATGACATATGTATATATTTTTAGATTCAAAATTGAATGAAGAATACGATGCAATCAATTTTAAATCTGTTTGCAAAAAATCAATTTTAATGACAACTTTAATGAGCAAGCTCATTTATTAGTTTTTAAGCGTCCAAGCTGAAATCGAACACTAGAGTCCGGGCTTCGTCGCAGATTACTTGACCAACATTTAAACCAAATTGGTTCAAAAATGAGAGTGTGACAGTGCCGCCTCAACTTTCACAAAAAGCCGGATATGACGTCATCAAAGATATTTATCCAAAAACTGAAACAAATGTCTGGAGATATAATACTCAGGAACTCTCATGTTAAAGTCACACACACACACACACACACACACTGTCACATATCAAGTTCAGCTATCGACAGCTTCTGCCTTGCAAGCAGAAGCACGCACTGAACACTGAATCAACGAAATTCCCGTGCGCGCTGTCAGCAAAAAAAAACGACTCCCCCTTGACAGAAATTACCACAGGCGCTTTCTGTCGCAATTGACCAAGAGAAGGCACCCCACCGAGTGACACTTTCTTGGTCTATGTCACTAGATCGTGACACACACACATACACACACACACACACACATGTCTACACACACACTCACACGCACACACACACACATACATACACCACACCGTCGTCTCGATTCCCCCTCTATGTTAAAACATTTAGTCAAAACTTGACTAAATGTAAAAAGCACTTCATAAGTGGAAATTTGACATCAAGTAAACTTAGAATGTTAAATGTATGAGCGACTGAGAATTAACAACTTTTTCACACGATCCAAAATGAAACCGTTACGAAGTTTACAATCAGCAGAATGATTCTGATGCATATACATCACCCATAGTGTGTTTATTCTCTTTCCAGGATCCTCAAACTGCAGGAGTCTGGCGTCATCAACATCTGGAAACGAAGATGGTGGCAGGCGTCGTCTACAGACTGTGACGGTCAAGACAGTGTCAAGGGCAAGAGGACGGTGGCCGAAGGTAGCCGGCCACTCGAGTTGGTCAGCATTGGGGGAATCCTCATTCTATACGGGGCGGTTATTGTCTTTGCGTTCTTCTGCTTCCTGTTGCAGAAGGTCTGCGAGTGTGGTCGTGTGCGTGCCTGGAAAGAGAGGATCATGGATAAATGTGGTGTCGCGCGTTACCATTTTTGAAAGATGTTATTACAACAAAGAAAATTCGAAACATACAGACTGCTAACGGATAGTATCTCGTTTGTCCACTTTACAAAGCGATAGGTCGAAATGTTTGTGAATGTTTTGTTTTTTCTATGATTAAACGCTCCATCAACTGTTTTTTCTGGAAGACTGAAGGAGAAGAAACTAGGAGCTGATTTAATGAAGTATTTGTTAACTATCTCGGTCAAAAGTGTAGTAACAATTTGTCGCAAGAAAATGGAACCATGGGCATGATCGAAGGTCATGAACAATTGTGAGGTCGCGCGTTACGATTTTTGACAGATTTAAAGACGAAAAACCGGAGAGAAGAGTAAAAAATTGGAAACTATTTAGATGAAGAATTTATGAGCTATATGTGGGCGAATAGTGTTGTTGGACCTTGTTTCATGCAACTTACACCGTTTGCATGATTAAATCTGATTTGCGAATGGGACTCGATTTATTTATAGTGCAGGGCAGACATGTTCGGCTATGTTTTCACGAGGGACAAAAATAGGTTTGTTTCTTAGTAACGTGATGTTTCTGCAAAATATTGTGTTTGATTGGATACTCAAAAAACTTATTGTATTAGTTATGAACGGTAGTAACTGTTGTTTTTGCACCTGTTTTTGTGTGTTGGTGTGTGTTGGAGACATTCCCCCATTGAATAAACCAAAAAGACAAGGCAAGTACATGATTTATTAAGAAGGGTTGGAGAATGATGCTTGATTTAATTGCGTTTTGGATAATACGAACGTGTTGCTGCTGTATACTTGCTCGTTGTAATTATGTAACGATTTGTGTCCAATAATGTATGCTACTAATCGACAACAAAGTATTTACATAATAAAGCCGTGTTTTTCAAAGCGTTACTTAAATGTATATGCCATTGTAGTTTGTAAAGAACAAGTGTATGAATACCCTTTTATGTTGCTTGTACACGTTTATGCATATAATGGTACGTCATAGTCAGTACTGAATACATGATGATGTGTGTACTTTACAGTACATAACAAGTAGTATCTCCTGTATTATGCGTCATCAATCGTGTATTGTTTGTATGAGGGATGCACACATAAAAAAAACCACATGAACAGCTGCTTTTAAGACACAGTAAGACAAGAAGCAATGCCGGAAATCCGGATTCGATTATGACCTTTTTTGTCTCTCTCTCTCTCTCTTTTTTTTTTTTTTTTTTTTTTTTCGGTTAAGGTAGGTTCTTCAGCATTCATGACATTTTTCAGTCCCACCCATGAATTTTAGTTACATGTTTGTACCGATTTTAACTTTAAGAAGTCCAAGGAACATTCCCTGTGATATAATTCAGACACACCTGAAATGGTTAACTTAAGAATGCTCCGCAGCTATGGCTGATAATCAAATCGATTTCTACATAGCCCAACTGTTTCTGCTGACAAGCTCTTCGGGAGTCACGGTTCTTCTCAACGTCTTATATTTTTCAGCTTGGACAATCATCTCTAGCACTTGCAGACAAAACCTCTATAAAATCAGGTATTCAATTATGTAATCCAACAAATGCAGGCACGATTCCCCGCTCTCGTGAAAAAGTAGGACCGACACGAAAATAAACACAGTGCACGACGAAATTACAGTCTGCAAATATTACCCAAACCCCGCGTTTAAAATCCAAACATTCGACCGTTCAAAACACTAATTGTGAAGTTATCCTTGTGTGTGGTGACATAATTACAAAACCCAGAACCAAACCGCATAACTTATGGGGCGATTTGAGACAGTTTTGGGACGCGAGTACCACTTTAAACTTTTACAGAGCGCAGATTTACCACCCACAGTTTAACCTTGTTGATGGCTTGTGTGAAAGAAATTTTGAGTCCGCGATGCGCAGCACGTAGATTGTTATTGATCACCACTATATTTGCTCTGCTGTGATGACCGTTCAGGGTTTGGCTAATTACAGCGATTGTTTCTGATAAATTATCCATATGTTTTTGCGTGCATGCGAGCGTATGTGCGTGTGTGCATGTGTGTGCGTGTGCGTGTGTACGCGGATGTTTTGTGAGTGTGTGTGCGTGCATGAGTGTGTGCGTGCGTGCGTGCGTGCGTGTGTGTGTGTATGCGTGTGTGTGAGCATTTGTATTTGTGTGCGTGCGTGCGTGCGTGCGTATGTGCGTGTGTGTGTGTGCGTGTGTGTGTGGTGCGTGTGCGCGCGTGTATGTATGTGTGTGTGTGTGTGTACGTGTGCGTGTGTGTATTTTGATTTTCAGTAACATCTTATTACCCTATTATGTCCTTGATTACTCACTAAGATTTATTCTCCAAGGAAATGTATTGACATAGGAGAGTGTTACGGTAAATCTTGAAAATGGTAGTCTTAACAATCGTTTAAAATGGTTTCTTTCATTATTCAAACGTTCGTGTGAATTGAATCAAAGGAAGAAAATAAAAGCTTAAAACGGAGAAAACATCTCTACAAACAGTCGTCAGGGTAAACAATAAAGGTTTGCCCAGGGGTATAGTTTAACGAGTATCCACGGTGCATTTGTCCCGAGGTAAGCGACACACAAATTGGCAAGGATTGGCTGCAAAAATGAGAAAAATTGAGAGCTTGTGCTCACACTGACACATGCATAGACACGGAGAGACAAACACACACGAAGAACAATAATTACACAGACACACTTACATTTAGAAACGCAGAAAGCAACAGACACACACCCGAACACTCAAACACACAAACAAACACGAGCAAGTACATAGACAGACACATTCAGACAGACAGACAGATATGCAGGCAGACACACACACACACACACACACACACACACACACACACACACACACACACACACACACACACATACACACACACACACACACACAAACACATTTTGTGAACATTTTTTGGGGTTTGTTTGTTATTGGTCATATCAGACACACTCAAATGTCACACCCCATAACGGATCTTATTACTGTAATATAATGCGTTTTTAATGTACATAGGAGCAAGGAACAACAGCATCTCTGTTAAAATTCACTTGTGTAAACGTACATTAAAAAAGAAACTGAAATTGACATGGACTACTAGAGGGTTTGTAAGAAACAACTGTCTTGAGTAGAACAAAATCAAGCTTCATAGAATATGAAACGGGATGCATGACCAGACACGTTCCGAAATAAAAGATTAGACGTGCAAATGTTGTGGTAATTAACTTCTTTTCGATTTTTGTTTGTTTGTTTAAATGTTTGTATAACATTGGTTTTGCTTGATTGTTTGTTTGTTTGTTTGTTTGTTTGTTTGTTTGTGTTTGGTTAGCTTTTATCATCGTCGAGTGTTTCACTTTGGGGACCTTTACAAAGCTAGCTCCCCGAACAGTATATCTGTACCCTAAGTATGAACAGGGAAATGCGCACACACTCATCGACCGAGCCTTCGTCGGGCGATATTGCCTTCTTCTTTGTTAGTTTTTGAAACAAAAGAAAAACGCAATGATAACTGCAGCAAAATTGCTTTGTCATTTCTCGATCCGGTCGATGCCCTATGGTCGAGACTCTACCGTGAAATCTTCTCCCTTGTTACAGTTTTTTTCTGAAAGCGTCCTTCATTTTGCCGACAACACTGGTCTTCTTGAGACAGAGATTGACGAGGAAGCACACCACGGACACTGCAAGCACCGCGCCGTAGACCAGGAACACGCCCGCCAGTTTGGGAAGGCCGAGTCGCTTCCCTTCGCTCAAGGACGCCTGAGTTTCGCACTGCGTGGTCACTGGCCACCACACTTTCCTCCATTGTGACAGGAACCCTCCCTCTTGCATTCGGAGAAGTCTGCGCAAATTTACATCGGGTTTTGAGGCAGGTGGGAACAGAATGCTTATCATTGTATTAAAGAGAAAAACACACTTTTTTCTTTGTTTTCTTTTATATTTTTTTTTTTGTATTTGCCAAGCACATCATCGTGGGGCTTTTAATCCATAACGTGCATCCGTCTACAATGTATCCTCATTCATCCTTCAACATGTATAATAAATATGTAAATGGCAAGTATACAAGACATACAACATTAGGATCTAACCGACAGACGGACATACATACCGTTCACTTAAGTATGGCCGGAGCATAACATCATTGTTTTCTTTTATATTTTCTTTTACTTCTTTCTTTTACTCTTTATCTTCTTTTTTTTTTGGGCGATGGGGAGGGGGGGGGGGGGGGGTGTGTGTTGTGGGATGGGGCATTTTCTTCTTGAAAGCTACTCTTTGTTCAAAACACTATTGCAAAAACAATTATCCCCAACCTGTTTTTTTAACATTTATTTTGTCAATTACATCGTTGTTCCTTACATCGATAACAAATTGTTGTTTTGTGTGTTTATGAGATTGTTTTAAACAAAATATTAATCCGTACTACAGAGAACACAATTTATTTGACATTTCAAGTGACTAATTCGCTACTCTTCCCGTATATATTTAACACAAGGAACTTACTAGGTACATAAATCTGTTATACAATTAGCAGACGCAAGGTTACTTGTTTACTTTATTTAAATGTTGTTCTATTCAACATTTCTTAATGGTAAAATGTGAACACACAATCCCAAGTGTGACAGTAATTTCAAAGTAAAGCGTCGAACATGATTAAATCGACAATTACTCATCTGCAAGTTTTTAAATTGATAACACTGATTAAGCTTGGCACACATTAAAACAAAATTGGTTTATTGTATGAAAGAACATACGCAGTGATGTAAATTCACTTACAACTGATTAACAGCATCCTTGTAAGGTGCTTTTTCGGGTAGGATAAGTCCCAGACCGTTGCTGTTGAAGACCTCGGCAGCCAGGTGGAGCTTTTCGCAGTTAACGGCGTACATGAACTTTAAATTGTTGACGTCATGCAGAAATGCGCTCTCTTGTGACATCACATATCTTAGCGCCTCTTCGTCGGACGTCACTTCCGGCATGTCACGCATGTTTGTAGCTATCGCTTTGTACTGCTCCCCATCAGCCGTCTGGATAAGTATTAGAAACGATTGATACAAAACTGAAGGAAATGCATTTTGAAAAATACACTGTTTTGATACCTTAGTTTTCTCCAGCATCAGCTGACAACATGGAACGAATTGATACATTCTACAATGACTCTTGTGAAGATATTATTCAGCGAAGAAAAAAACTTTTAAAAGGTTGTACACATGTGCATAATAGTGCACACACACACACACACACACACACACACACACACACACACCGACACACACACACACAAACACCGACACACACACTCACACACACACACACACACACACACACACACACACACAACCTCTATCTGTCTCACTCTCTCCCTATGTCTGTCTGTGCCTCCGTCTCTCTCTCTCCCTCTCTCTCTCTCTCTCTCTCTCTCTCTCTCTCTCTCTCTCTCTCTCTCTCTCTCTCTCTCTCTCTCTCTCTCTCTCTCTTGCTCAAAACATTGAGATGGTTGTGCCGAATTGTTACACATTTCAGCTTATTATAACCAAACCACCAAAACAAGTATTATGATACGCTCCAAACACAAACCTGAAACAATGTGTCCCACACAGATCCTGCCAGTACTAGTGGTTTGACTTGGGACTGAGCTAGATCCTCGAGTGAATCAATCGTCGTGCCTTGAAGATCCACCGTCAGCACAGAGGCAAGTGAAGCGGTGTAGATAGACACAATCAGAATGCCGAATATCCACCAAAACCCTAGAACGCAGCGGGCTGAGAGGCTTTTGGGTGCATGTTCCACTCCTGTTGAATCAAAAGATAACACGGATTGGCAACGGAGTGTGGCTTAAACACATTGTACAAATAAACAACGATACGGAATTTTCATTTGCGCGTTGCCTTCTTCCTTCTTTCCTTTCTTATAGATCTCACTTCTTATTTTCTTAAAATTGCACTCCAATGTAGAATCCATCTCTCTCTCTCTCTCTCTCTCTCTCTCTCTCTCTCTCTCTCTCTCTCTCTCTCTCTCTCTCTCTCTCTCTCTCTCTCTCTCTCTCTCTCTCTCTCTCTCTCTCTAATTAAGAGATGTTGTAACCTCTTAGTTAAATACCGTGTAATGTATGTTTTAATCAGTAGTGTTGTGCGATTATTATGTTGTACCTTTTTTGCACCTGATGAGTTAAATTATTTGCAACGTTAACCGTTTGTTCACACTCCTTCATAAGGGGCTATGGCCTATTGAATAAATTATCTGCGTCTGCGTCTCTCTCTCTCTCTCTCTCTCTCTCTCTCTCTCTCTCTCTCTCTCTCTCTCTCTCTCTCTCTCTCTCTCTCTCTCTCTCTCTCTCTCCCTCTCTCTAATCTCACTTTGCTTTGCTCTGTCTCTATCTGTCTACGCCTCTGTTTATCCTTACATTTAAATGTAGGATTTGACACTTCTCACGAATTACCCCCTCCCCCTCATTCTACCTGTAAACCCCCCCCCCCCCCCCCCCCCTCATTCTACCTGTGACCCCCGCCCCCCACTGGCTTCCATGTCACATCACAGCTTTAACTTAGGCCTACCCCGCATCATAAAGGAGCCATAGATGTGCATGACACAGTCCAACAGCCGCCAGTGCTTGTTCAATCTCCCGTCTTCGTCAAAGGCCGCAGAATAAGGACTGAAGCGGACCACTACGTAGAATGCGAGACACACGCCCAATGTCGTCGCCAGGATACACATCCAGACCGTTGTGCTAAAGGTCTCTAAGACTGCCATGATGCTGGTGCCAGAGTTGTCTTTCTGGGTGAGAATACCGCCGCCATCTTCCATGAACGGAACGGAAAAGTCGACCACGGTTTCTCTGAGGGATGTGATGGTGTAGGGACCCACTCCCATGTCCACTTCCTGGCCAGGATGATATACAGCAAAGCTTTAAATACGTTTTATATAAAGCTTGTTGTCCAAATGTAATACATGAGCTTACATATCCGGATATTAGATATCTGTAAAATATATTGCTCAGGCTGGGACAAAACAAATGCGACAACAAAAAAATTATTGAAAAAGGCGAAAAAGAAGAAGAAGAAGAAGAAGAAGAAGAAGATTAAAAAGTGGAAAAGAAGAAGAAGAAGAAGAAGAAGAAGAAGAAGAAGAAGAAGAACAACAACAACAACAACAACAACAACAACAACAACAACAACAACAACAAGATTTTGATCAGATAAGCCTTTTTGTGGAGAGCAGCTGTGCAGCATAAGCGTTGTCTAGGGAGTAAGGAACTTAATTTCTGGCTTCGGTTGTGAAGCTCTATTCTTAAAACCATTGCATTCATTTGCTTACTGAAATAAGATATCATTGCTTCATATAATTAAATAGCTACGTATACAAGCGCTCGAAAAGGTACCTTGCGTGCGACCATTCCCACCATTCCATTCCAGCGTCCATCTTTTTCCAGTGCGCCATATTTGTTATCCGGAGACTCCACAATCTGGAAGCTTCAAAGAAGAAAGAAAAGAAAAGGAAAGAAGGTAGATTTAAATAAATCAATAATATAATAATAATAATAATAATAATAATAATAATAATAATAATAATAATAATAATAATAATAATAATAATAAATGAGCATTTACATAGCGCAACATCATAACTTTACTACTATGCTCTTTGCGGGAGATCAAACATTAAATTGGGGACAAAATAATATCTTTGATTAGGTGTAAACATACAGACTGCGACATTGATTTTCTTCCATTCAGGATTACGATATTTAAAAAGGCTGCATGTTGAATTGTACGAACGCAAAACTCGTTTTGTATCATAATATCATGGATATCGTCTCACAAAAACTTGACGTTTGTCCGGCCTGGATTCGAACCTGTGACCTTAGAATCACAAGTCCAGTGCTTTACCAACTGAGCTATCAAGCCCCCAAAAATGACAAATAAAGATCACACAAACACACCGAAAATTAAGTTGACGCGCCATAGTTTTGAGCAGGTCGATGCAAAATCCATCGTAGGTTGTCTGGTTGCCTACAATCTTTCGATTCACAAATGGATTCGCCTGTAAAAAAAAGAGAAACAATAATGCTGGTTAACAGAAGAAAAAATCTTTCAGTCAAGTATTTACTGAATATAAAAAGAAGACGAACAAACATATGTCTATAAAGACACCCCCCCCTCCTCTCTCTCCCCAACACACAGCCTCGTGTTCACCAACACAAAGTTGCCAAGGCTTTCACTTGGAATTAGAGCTATCTGCCACTTGGTAGTATTGCAGATGTATTGCTGCGGATGAAATAGCGGATGCTTCAGGATATATTATGTTCATGCGAATTGAGAAACGGATCTAATTATAGCCCACGAAAACGTCATGTTATTACACTATTTCCAGCCATATTGGAAAGAAACGTCACAACAATAAAGATAGAAACACATCTTTACAACAAAGGTAAACCAGGGATTCATACCAATTACAAAATAGTTCCTATGATTGTAATTGATCGGTCAGATGCCCCATTCAATTACTCAACCCTAGTTTCTATGATTCTTGGCATGTCATCATATTCAACATTCTGTATTATAAAGTCAGTCCGGCACGTAGATTTCTCTAATTGTTTAACACTTCTTTCAACACACTCGGAAACAGACACAATACAAGCAAAATATTAGCCAAGTCGATTTGTGGGGTCAATCGCGGTCGTATATTTCTGAGAAGAAACGAAAACAAAAACGAAGCATAGATAGCCGATGACTACAAAAAAAGAACAAGGAAAACAATAGGTTAGGTGGGAAACCACAACGACGACTTCAGCAAATAAGAAGAAGAGGAGAAGAAGAACGAGGAGAGCAAACAGGAGGAGAATGTTTAGGAGGTGAATTATAAATGCAAGCAACGGAGGAAGAAGAAACGCCGAAGCAGAATAACGCCAGTTGCTGCAACGGAGGACATAACATTTCAAATTCATCAAGACGTATAATTATGATGAAAAACACTAAGGAGAAGAATCAACTCAGAGCTCACAGACCGGAATAGTTCCAATTATAAGCAGACGACCGCCAAAATCACGGAAGACATTTGGGTAAAGAAGATCGGGAAGAGGCAAAGTCCATCCATTTTCTCTCCGCCATGTTGACAGGGGAGTTAACTTCTCTTCCGGATGTGACGTCCATGTCCACAGGCCAATCGTTTTAGCGAGCTGAAACGCGTTGCGGTATTCCGAAGATAACTGAAGAGAAATAAGAACAGAAATAACAAGAAACAGACTGTAATAGCTTTAATAACTCTGTCGGGTTAGTACGGGTTGTGTGTTTACCCTTGCTTTTACTTTGACAAATAATCGAAGCGTGGTTCCTGTACACGTGTAGGAGACACACACCCTCGCTCGCAAATAATGCCACGTGGGAAATAATGTTACGTTGGGAAACTTTCCCACGTGACATTATAAGCCAGTCACTAGCGAGAGGGTGTTTTTCAAGCACGTGTACAAGAACCACGTGTCGATGATTTGTCCAATAAAAAGCAAGGGTGCGCACTCTTTCACACCCGGCAGAGCTATTTCCATTAAAGTCATGTACAGGCAAACAGTCCTAACAAATACAAAACACTAACAGCACACACATCAGTGATATTAAAGAAAACAAGCCAAGGTCAGCATATAGATGATTAATCGACTGATTTATCAAATGACTGAATTGATTGGTTTCACCAAGCTTTTCACCTTCCCATATGGACTGGATTTCGCCAGCTAATTGGACATAGAAACACAATGAACTATAGGATATTTTACTCTGAACGTCCATGAATAAATCCGACCAAAAAGCAGACCGCAATGATTTTACAAAAACAATATAAAATATAAATATAAATATAAATAGGACAGGCTAATGCTTACACCAGGTGTTGTTTGCTGAACGGAATCGAAGGGCAGACCATCTTGTGGTGATGAGAGGATCAGCACGTTGCTTTCCTTTCCAAAAAGCTGAGTCAAGTCTCTGATTGACTCTCTTCTTACTGGACACAGGATGAACCACTGATACGATTCTGACAGCATCCTAAAATCTTTGGCCTGCAAGAGTGATGTATATACGTGTAAATACACGATCAGTCATAACATCTGGAGGCCCTGATTTCAGTACCCTGTGTTTCTGCCTCTCTTTGTCAGACTGTCTGTCTGTGAGTCTGTTAGTCAGCCCGTCTGCCTGTCTGTCTGCTTATCTGTCTGTCTGTCTGTCTGTCGGTCGGTCTGTCGGTCTGTCTGTCTGTCTGTCTAACTAATACAAAAACAAGACTTTTAATTTGACAAAGCAAAACAAAACATGCACAAATATATCGACCCAACGGTCTTTTAAGTGCACAGACAAACAATAAGTAGACACAACTTAGCTTGATGTCTCTCTCGTCAAGCTAAGTTTTGTCTACTGATCGTTTGTATGTGCAGTTAAAAGACCGTTAACGTTGGGTCGATATATTTGTGAACGATTTGTTTTATTTTGTCAAATTAAACGTTCCAACAACTTACCTTTCTTGTTTTTTGATTCTGAAACTTGGAACGTTGGCAGTCAATTTGTTTTTGATTGTTTGTGTCTGTCTAACTGTCAGTCTCTCTGTATGTCTGTCTGTATATGCATGTTTGTCTGGTCTGTGTGTGAAATATAAATTAATGTACACTGTTCAGAAACTCTCTCTCACTCTGTCTCACTCTCTATGTCTCTCTGTCTCTGTCTCTGTCTCTGTCTCTGTCTCTCTGTCTCTGTCTTTCTCTCTCTCTCTCTCTCTCTCTCTCTCTCTCTCTCTCTCTCTCTCTCTCTCTCTCTCTCTGATACAGGTTTCCAAAAAACAGGTTAACGATTCCTGTTAGTGTTCAATAACATTGTACCAGCTTTCGGCTCGAGAACTGGCAGCACTTAGCAAATAGCATTGCCGTGTATACTAACAGAAAGGATATCGACACCTAAATGAGTGTTTGTAACTGGACATCCCAAGGGAAATTACAGGGAAACTAATCAATTCTAATTCATTCTAAAGTTACAGCGATTGTCAGGATCAGTTCATCTGGCTTTCTATTCAAAATTAACGACAGCGGATATTTCGTTTTAGCATTTAATGGTAATGCGTTTGTTTGTTTGTTTGCTTAACGCCCAGCCGACCACGAAGGGCCATATCAGGGCGGTGCTGCTTTGACATATAACGTGCGCCACACACAAGACAGAAGTCGCAGCACAGGCTTCATGTCTCACCCAGTCACATTATTCTGACACCGGACCAACCAGTCCTAGCACTAACCCCATAATGCCAGACGCAACGCGGAGCAGCCACTAGATCGCCAATTTTAAAGTCTTAGGTATGACCCGGCCGGGGTTCGAACCCGGTAATGCGTTAAAGATGTGCTCTGCTCAGAGCTCTGTTGACGCAACGGTTTGTCTTTTTGTTGCAGATAAGGATATAAACAGTCAAAACATTTACACAACTATCCCACTGATGACTACACATACCTTTAGTGCTGTTAGCCAAGCGAAACCGAATGTGTGGTGTGTTTTTTTTGTGCATCTACCTCCAAAATGCAATGAACATTTCCCGTGATTATAGGTCGGTGCTAAAGGTTGTGTGCGGTGTGCCAAAATGGACCCAGATTACATGTTTTACAATGATTTATGTAATCAAGCACATTGTCTTGACGTAAACTACCCAAGATAGACAGAATATTCTCTCTTTCGACGAGACTAACTTACAGATATGTTGGTAGGCTTTTGGCGTACGTACTGAGTTCACGTGCGGGACCTGATGTGAGCATGATCGAGGACCACACAATACCTGCCCAATGATGATGGGCAATGCTGGACATTAAATCGCTAACAAAAATGCCGTTTTCGACTCCTTACAAGAAAGTCGATGAAAAGTGGTATACTTTCAAATGGATAAATGCCTTAGGAATAATTAAAAGCCTTGGGGGCTCGGTGCACCTGGAAGGGGCAAGCAGAGTAACTTAAATGTGCCTCACGGGAATCGAGTACAGCTTTAGCAAAAACAGCACACACAAAAACATACCGCTTCAATTTCTGGAACATTTACAATCAATAACATTCCTTGACATCTTTGAAGACTCTTTCAAAAAGTAAAAATGTATCTGCAATTTCACAGTAAACGGGTGTATAACATCTAACACCATAATACACAGAATTATCAGAATAAGTAGATGAACAAACGGTTCTACAAAGTTTAAGCCGACAAATAATTTAAATAAATACAATGTGGTCTACCATTCTCGTGACGTTCGCAAAACTTACCTCCTGCATTACAGGAATGACCAAATCTGGCGAAATACACAGAATAACCCGACGAATAGTTTCAGGCAGAACCTTTGACGTCAGGAAGGGCACATAACTCTGGGTCAGATTGGTACCCTCTTCTTGTCTCCCCGAGCCCCCGGAGGTCACTTGCACGACACCCACTTGAAGATCGCTCAAGGTGCTCAACACAGCACGAGGTAAGGGACCTGCAGAAAGGATACAAGAAATAATGCTTCATTTAAAAATATGTCATGGAGAGTGATCGTCCCTGGCGCTGAAGTCAGTCGCCTATCGCGGAGTCTCCGCCTTTTTCGGTTTTTCTGGAGTTCTAGGGGATTACAGATTCCTGACCTTTGGATTACGCCTAGCTGAGACTCGTGTGCAAGTGTAGGTACTAATCTGCATCTGCTTTTTTTGCTCCTTGAAGTGATTTTATAGATAAGTGTGTGTGTCTATGTGGTGTAGTTGTATTCAAAATGGCTGCCGCCCTGACCGCGTCAGTCGAACCCGTTTTTGTGAAAAGGCGCGAGCTGCCTCAGGCAGGGGGTGACAGATATGACACTCTTGAGTTGTGTCTGGCGGCCGAGCGAGTCAGTGGTAGTGGAACAATACTGGGCGCCCAGGAAATACGTGGCCTGTGGCGCGTGTACCCGCTCAGCCGGGAAGCAAGAGCAAAGCTTGTAATCGATGGAATCTCACTACGTGGTCATGCAATCAGGGTGTTTAACCAAAACCCATTTATCCTCCGTGGACAGGAGGGCGAAGAAACACCGGCTACCAAGCTATGGATCTCTGACATTCCAATCTCTATTGCTGTACAAGATATAGAGACAGCCCTTGTGAGAATGGGGGCAACTCTCAGATCTGCAATCACATGTGAACGTGTCCGGAACAAAGACGGCAAGTTAACACGATTCATAACAGGCCGGCGGTTCGTCTGGATGAACGTCCCCGCCAAACCCCTCGACAAACAGGTGCGGATCGGTGTGGCCAGTGCCCGTCTGTACCACAAAGAGCAACCCAAGGTGAGGAGAACCATGGCCTGCACACGCTGCCTCCAGGAGGGGCACTGGACGTCTGATTGCGGTAACGACATCGCATGCAGAGAATGTGGTCAGTCTGGCCACAGGAGAGGCGACCCCGATTGTGATGCCGTCCCCGCTGGGGATCCCCCTCTCACGTCAGATGATGTGGACGTGGCGATCGAGCGCGGCACAGAGGAAACTGCCGGCGACGAAGACGAACCGGAAGAGTCCCAGTCCCAGGAAGAGAAAGAGAGTGCTTCACTGGCTGATAGCATTCATGATTCATCACAGAAAAAACAGTGTAACAATCCCAAACAAAAACACGCACAAAAACAAGGATTCCTTTCCCGCGGCAGACAAGTCAACACAAACAAACCAGACAAAAACCAAACAAGGCTCATTTTAGAGCCACGCTCGCGGTCGCTGAGTGTGAAAAGGCTAAGGTCACAAACAGGGGATTCCCCTGACAGTGACAATGCGACAGGAAAGCTCCCCAAGTTGACACTGGCTGACACGGGTGTCCGTGATGCACGTGACTGCGCCACACCTGGCAAGGGGTAGGTTTAACTGTGGTTTGTTGATGACAACACGGTGACGGACTGATACTGTCTCTAGGACGATGATCATGCCTGACGATTTAAGTGTGTTCTCACTTAACATGAGAGGGATTCGATCCCCAAACAAACGGAAACAACTGTTCCAGTTTTTAAGAAGACAAAAGTTTGATGATGTAGTATGTTTACAAGAAACGTATATCACGAAACAAGTAGCTGATGTGTTGAAAAAGGAATGGGGAGGGGATATGATTTATACCGAACGAACATCATACAGTGGTGGTCAAATGATTTTGTTTAAAAAAGGATGTAATTTTGATTATAAAGTAATGGAGACCCATTGTGATAGAATCCAAGGGGTAAATATAATTTGTGAAGGAAAGGATTTGTGGATTTTGAATGCTTATGCGCCAAACGATGTAAACTCCAAATGTGTTTTTTATCAGAAGGTTGTGTCAATTATTAAAGATTCCCGTTTGAGTAACGTCATTTTGTGTGGTGATTTTAATTGTGTTCTTGACAATGAGTTAGACATAGTGAGCGGAGAAAGGCACGCTGAAAGAGCAGTGTCACAACTGAATGAAATGTTTATCGCATGTGATTTGTTTGATGTATGGAGATTATTTAACCCTGGTATTAAAGAATTTTCTTGGTCAAAGAAGAATCCGTTTATTGCTAGGAGAATTGACTATGTATTTACATGTGCAACACTTTTTGATAGAACTACGGAATGTTGTTTATTGTCTGTTCCCTTTTCCGACCACAGAGGCTGTTCTGTGCAACTCAAATTATCTGAGATTGACAGAGGCCCGAGTTACTGGAAATTCAATAATTCTCTCCTCCAGGATAAAGATTTCATTGATGGTATGAATAGAATGATTGAAAATCACGCATACGATTTTATAAACGATATTGATTATCAAACCGTATGGGAACTGTTAAAATGTGAAATAAGAGATTATGCAATGCAGTACGCGCAGAAGAAAAGCGTTGAAAGAAGAAACGGTATTGTTTTGTTGTATACATGCTGAATTAAATGATTTGGATGCAAGGTTAGCGAATGACCCAGATAACTGTGGAATGCAGTGCGAGCGTGAGAACCTTAAGTTAAAAATAGAATTAGTTGAACAGTGTAAAGCCCGCGCAGCCCAAGTACGCGCCCGTGCGAAGTGGGTAGAACAGGGAGAAAAGAACACAAAGTATTTTCTCAACCTTGAAAAAGCCCGAGCAAATGCGAAGATAATGGACAGTATACAGTGTGAATCTGGAGAAGTGATAACTGACCAGCGTGAAATCTTGAACGCGCAAAAGAATTACTATGCTGATTTGTACAGAAAAAAAGTAAACGTTGAAAACATGGACGAGAAGGTGGATCAGTTTTTATCTGATGTGACAACATTACAGATTTCAGATTTTCAGAGAAATGAGTGTGAAGGGTTAATAACTGAAAACGAAGCTCTCGCTGCACTTAAACAAATGAAATCTGGGTCGGCCCCTGGGGTTGATGGTATCACTGTAGAATTTTTGAAAGTGTTTTGGACCCGCATCAGAACATTGTTAATTGCGTCTTTTAATGCAAGTTTTGACGATGGAAAATTGTCCTCCACGCAGCGCAAAGCTGTCATTACCCTTATACACAAGGGAAAGGATTTGCCTAAAAATGAATTAAAGAACTGGAGACCCATCTCCCTTACAAACAGCGATTATAAACTGATAGCCAAGTGTTTGGCAAAAAGGTTAGGAAGCGTTATTGGTGATATTGTTCAGAAAGATCAAGTCGGTTACATTAAAGGCAGAAAAGTATCTACAATATTAAGGCTAATTGATGATGTAATCGAACAGTCACACGAGTTAAATCAACCTGGTCTGTTGGTCGCAATTGACTGTGTTCAAGCGTACGATAGTATTTCAAAAGAGTTTATTATTAAAGCCTTTCAAAAATTCGGGTTTGGGCCAGAATTTGTTCAATGGGTGACTGTGTTAATGAACGACACGGTTAGCTCAGTGCAGTACTGTGGATGGTTGTCTGATTTTTTTGATGTGAAAGCCGGGATTCGTCAAGGGTGCCCGTTTTCATGTTTGGCCTTTGTACTAGCCATTGAATTGTTGGCATCAAAAATAAGACAGTGTAGACGTATTAAAGGAATTTCGTTATGGAATAATGCTGATATTGCAACCGTTATTAAAATTGCTCTGTATGCAGACGATATCACCCTTTTTTTAAAGGATGAGATTGATATGTATTATGCACTTGAAATAATGAATGACTTTTCTAGCTTTTCAGGCTTAAGGATACATAAGAGAAAGTCTGAGGCGATGTGGTTGGGTAGTAGGAAACATTGTGATGAAACATTTTATAATTTTGTTTGGAAGAAGAAGTTGAAGATTTTGGGTGTATATTTTTGTAATGATAAGAGTGCTTCTTTGGTAGAAGATAACTGGACTGGAAGAATAAGGAATATTAAGCGATTGATTTGTGCATGGGAGAAGCGAAATTTGAGCATTGTAGGGAAAATATGTATTGTGAAAACGTTTTTAATTTCACAATTTGTGTATATTATGCAAGCGTTTGTATTACCTGACTGTGTTTTGAATGAAGTCAATACCTTATTGTTTAGATTTTTGTGGCGAAAAAGAGATTGTAATCGGAAGGCCTTTGAAAAGGTGAAAAGAAGCGTTGTATGTTTTGAAATTGAAAAAGGTGGTTTAAAAATGATCGATATTAGGCAAATGCAAATCTCTTTTTTATTACAATGGGTTTCACAACTTACTACATCAAATGAAAATGATAATTGGAGTTTCACTCCAAAGATGATGTATTTGCGTTTTGGAAAACATTTTGAATGTTTCTTATCGAATGTAAACAGTGCAAGATTTAAAGGGTTAGACCTAGTGAAATCACACTTTTGGAAAGCAGTATTAAAATATTGGCTGGATAATAACCACTA
The DNA here is from genome assembly GCF_037325665.1 of Littorina saxatilis. NCBI lineage: Eukaryota > Metazoa > Mollusca > Gastropoda > Littorinimorpha > Littorinidae > Littorina > Littorina saxatilis. The sequence continues at coordinate 25,439,938 of NC_090246.1, forward strand.
CGATCGTGGGACAATCGGGCCGATTTTATTATGGAATAATGCATGCATAACGTATAGTGGCAAAGTTTTATTTTTTGAGAGTTGGATACAACGAGGTGTATTGGTATTAACTGACATTGTACGTTCGGGAGATATATTATCATATCAAGATATATGTGATTTGATTGGATATTCGCCAAACCGAATTCTTGAATATAATGTTGTAAAAGCTGCTGTGTCATTATTTATGAGGAAAAATGCTGTAAATATGACTGATGATGTTTGTATTACCTTACCACTGTTTAACGGCAAAAATGTGTTAAGTGCCAGCGAATACAGGAAAGAGATTATTAATATGAAAACAGATGTACCATGTTCCGGAGGATTTTGGAAGAGAAAGTTTAATGTAGAAATTGATGAACGATCCTGGATAGTTGCCTATCAGTCAACACAAGAGACTAGATTAAGAGTTTTACACTGGAAAATTATGCACAACATTTATCCGACCAACATTCTCCTGTGTAAAATGAAAGTAACGGAAACTAATAAATGTAATTACTGCTGTGATGTAACTGATTTCATTGAACACTTCTTTTTTGAATGCCCGGTTGTATACAAATTCTGGAAGTTTATTGAAGAATTTATTTTTCGTACTTTAGAAATTAAGATTATTTTGAATGTTAGTGATGTTTTATTTGGTATGCATTTTGTAATGGTGAGAAAGGCAACTATGTATAAATTGAACCACATTATCTTAATCGGAAAGATGTGCGTTAGTATATATAAAAAAACAAATTCGTTTTTACCGTTGGAAAGTATTTTTAATAGGCAGTTACAGATAAGAAGCATTTTTGTGTGAGTGTTCGAAGAACAAAACGTTAAAAAAGTTAGCTTGCTGTTCTCGATAAGTTGTATTTAATTCATTGTATGAGATATTGTTAATTGTTGTTATTTATGTGAATAAAATTGTTTGAAAAAAAAAAAAAATATGTCATTTTCAGCACTGAACAAGTATGGAAATGAAAAAAGTAAATAAAGGCCGAAAATGTGTAAGTAATATCAAAGTCGACGGCACGAAGGGTCTAGCCTTACTAGGGGGTGTCCGAGGGCATGCCCCCCAGGAAAAAGTTTTCTCCAAAGAACCCAAATTGTGCAATTTGGTGTCATCTGAGCTCCAAGTTTGCCATTGAATTCAGTTTTCAGAACCATTTTTGCCTCCCCCATTTTTTTTTCGGCGGACACTTTTGCTTTTTCGCCGGAACAAAAAAAAAATGTCGGCGGAAATTTGCCTTTTGGCGGACAATTCCCATGCCTGGCTGTAGTGCCTCATTGCTGGGAAATTCGGGTCGCTTCCTCCCAATGAAAAGCTAGCAGGGACAGAATCGCTCTACCAAGGTGTGTAAGTGTTTAAGTCTAATCAATCCTGTTAGAATGAACGCGATCTTGTACGTGTCAAAGTGGTTACACTGGGGTGGGAAATGGATATCGTCCCTGAGTCTGCACACTAAGATGCCCGATTTGGAACCAGTGAACAGCTGATCACAAGTTCAGTGCTCTGCCAACTGAGCTACATGGCTCTACGTGTAGATACTTTCAAGTACATAATATTACAGATACATTATTTCATGGGTATAAATGCTAGCTTGTAACATCACCAGCAGGCCTTTACAAAGGAAAAGAGAACCCTTCCACATGTACACATAGCCAAACAAAGGTGTGCAGTCTGGCTGATTTCTGTGCCAAGGAATACTTTGCTGTTGCATTCATTTCGCAACTGACATCTATATTAATCTATGAAAATAGATACTGTTTTCACTCTAAATAGAAAGCAGCAGACGAGCGCAGTGGCGTGGTGGTAAGACGTCGGCCTCCTAATCGGGAGGCCGTGAGTTCGAGCTGCATCCTGGTGGGTTAAGAGTGGAGATTTGTCCGACCTCCCAGGTCAACTTATGTGCATACCTGCTAGTGACTTAACCCCCTTCGTGTGTACACGC
>NC_090246.1:25451910-25467871 GCF_037325665.1 Littorina saxatilis
AAATGTTGTATTTTCGCCTTACGCAACTTTTTAAATTTTTTTGTAGGCTGGGGAGGGGGGGGGGTGGTCCGGAAATCCCGGACAGCCACCCCACCCCCCACCCCCCCACCACCCCCCCCCCACCCCCCCACCCTGGATCCGCCCCTGGTCTATCACTGTAGTAGACAACAGTGCATGATTCTGGAATGGCTCATGTTTGCAGCAACTACAACAGCAAGGTTCTACTGAAGGCTTACACATTGTTATGGTTAAAGAGAAAGCGAGAGGATGAGTGATTTCCCTTTCGGGTAGTTTCTTGTCAGGCTTACTTGCAAATGACAGAACTTCCTGGTAGGACATGTCACACACTTAATCTAAAACACACAAACATAAGATTTAAAAGTATTTACATGAACACGAGGAGAAAGAGTATGTTGGCAAGAATCGGCGACATGTAAGCTCGATAAAACAACAAAAATATCCTGTGAAACAAGTCTACTCATACTATACTACATGTAGCTAAGGCCTGGCGTTCACCTATGTAACTTCAGCAGGACAGACGACGCACTGCAGATTATCCCAGCCCGCTACACGTTGCGTGAAAGGAAAACAGGCCAAGTACTCGTCATAATCCCTATCGCAGCATCAATAATATGCAGTGCGTCGTCTGTGCCGCTGAAACTGCGCAGGTATATTCTGCCCTTAAGCACGCGGATTTAATATGTTCGATATTTGGTTGAGCATGTATCCAAACTAGCTGCAGGTCATTTGACAATCTTTCCATAACCCAGACTCCAACAGTCTGGGTTGAATATGAAACAGACTACTGTCACACTGCATTGTCTGAGATGATGTCACCACGTCGCAAGATTTGATGTGAGAATCAAAACTCAAATGTAAATCTGAAAGTGTAAGACATACTGCGAGATGGTGAATGCGATGGTACAAGTAGTGACACCAAACACACAAGTTTGGCAATAAATGAACCACTAGACACCTCTGACGTTACATACTAAATATCAAGACATTAAGTATTTGATAGTTGCGTCAGAAGAAATACAGATTGTGATCTTATAAACATGCTGTCATAATGAACAATGAATAGCTTGACTTGGTCATTCGTAATGCTTGAGAATATTATAAATATACAACACAAAAAAGCGTTACATCTGAGAGCTAACTGCAGCGAGGGTAATATACTTCGCAGTGAAGTGTATCAACATGTGGGTCCGTACGTGAGCGTGAAATCATCTGTCATAATTATGTGACTCACAAGTCTGATATCTCTCCCAGTCTGTTTTACAGATGCAATGTGAGAATCAACGTCTGCCTCCCACAGTAATACAAACGAACTACTCGTTAGCGGCCATGACATCAGAACGCGGACATTTGTATCTCAGCCGTGACGTCATCGACGTTGGTGATGGTGTCATACTTGCTGTCCAGGTCAAACTCTTGCACGAGGTCTGTTCTACTGGTAATGGGTGGTATGACGTCAGACTTCTGAAACAAGAGGGCAGAGTAACACATGGTAATTGACTTGCACGGTAGTATGAGGGGGAAATGCTTACAGCAGAAGGATTATATTGATTCTTTTGTTCCTTTTTACATTTAGTCAAGTTTTGACTAAATGTTTTAACATAGAGGGGGAACCGAGACGAGGGTCGTGGTGTGTATGTGTATGTGTGTCCCGTGTGTATGTGTGTGTGTGTGTGTGTGTGTGTGTGTGTGTGTGTGTGTGTGTGTGTGTGTGTGTGTGTGTGTGTGTAGGTGGTTTTACCGACAAATGGGGACGATTGTCACTGGAGAGCAGTCAAATGGGGACGCTTCCGACAAACGGGGACGTCCCCATTTGTCGGCCCGTGCGACCCCATTTGACTGGATTTGAGCAGATTGAGCGACCCCATTTGACTGCTTCCTAGCATCCCTGTGGACAAACGGACTGGATTTTCACACAGATTCATACACATATTTTAGCTCTGCACTTTTTGGTCTGCTCAACTAAACCATGTGATTTTTATCATGTGACTTCAAATGACTTTACAGTAACTGCTTTCATCAGAATTCAGTTTCTATTCAAATGCAGTCAAACTAAAACATTTATTTGAATTAAAAAAAAAAAGTTATTGCATTTAATATATTTTATAAAGAGTATTTTGAAAGAGTTCTGATTATTTGATCACGGTTTTTTTTGTATTAAAACAAAAACAAACACAGAAACATATACATTCCTGTAAAAAAAAAAAAAATGATTACAATTATTTTGTTATGAGATTTATTTTAGGTTAATTCGAAGTGTTGTGTCTCATTATTACATCTTTTTTGTCGTGTTTATTGCAATTTTTATTTATTTTATTCATGTAACCCTAGGTTTTTTTTTTAAATAAATATTGACTTGACTTGACTTATTGCGAAGAATGAACCGCGTAGGGGGAGCAAAGAAGGGAGGGAGAGAGAGAGGTACGGAGGAAGGGAGGGAGAGAGAAAGGTACGGAGGAAGGGAGGGAGAGAGAGAGGTACGGATGAAAGGAGGGAGAGAGAGAGGTACGGATGAAGGGAGGGAGAGAGAGAGGTACGGAGAAAGAGAGTGAGAGAGATAGAGGAAGCAAAGGAGGAAGGGAGAGAGAGAGGTATGGCGGAAGGGAGACAGAGAGAGGGGGCAAAGAAGGGAGGGAGAGAGAGAGGTACGGAGGAAGGGAGAGAGAGGCAGCAAAGGAGGGAGGGAGAGAGAGAGGTACGGAGGGAGGGAGAGAGAGAGGGAGCAAAGGAGAGGCAGATAGAGAGAGAGGTAAGGAGGGAGGGAGAGAGAGAGAGATGGAGCAAAGAAGGGAGGGAGAGAGAGAGTTACGGAGGGAGGAAGAGAGAGAGGCAGCAAAGGAGGGAGGAAGAGAGAGAGAGGTACGGAGGGAGGGAGAGAGAGAGAGAGGGAGCAAAGGAGGGAGGGAGAGAGATAGGTAAGGAGGGAGGAAGAGAGAGAGGGAGCAAAAGAGGGAGGGAGAGAGAGAGGTACGGAGGAAGGGAGAGAGAGAGGGAGCAAAAGAGGGAGGGAGAGAGAGAGAGAGAGGAACGGAGGAAGGGATAGAGAGAGGGGGAGCAAAAGAGGGAGGGAGAGAGAGAGAGGGGTGCGAAGGAAGGGAGAAAGAGAGAGGGAGCAAAGGAGGGAGGGAGAGAGAGAGGTAAGGAGGGATAGAGAGAGGGAGCAAAGGAGGGAGGGAGAGAGAGAGAAGTCTTTGTCATTTGTTGGTTTGTGCAGTGCAGTTGTTTTGTCAGTTATTCTTCTCTTCATTTGTTCTATCGTCTTTCTTCTTCTTTTTTGTGTGTGTATTTTTGTTTTTTTGTGCCTGAAGAATACCCTTAGGTTGAAACGTCGCTGTTATTCGTTCCGTGTTCGTCATTTTAACGTGAGTACATTGCTTTTTGGTCTCTTTATTGTTCCCTCTCACGTGCAGTCGCCATTGTTTAATACATGTTTTAATGTGTTTTGTATAATCCGGAAGCAGGAGTTTAAAACCTATATATATATAAAGGGAAAAGTCTGGGTTGTGGCACTCGATCACTAGGTGGGGCACTGCCCTTCGCTCCCTGTTACCCGAGTCCCAATCCTCGTGGTAAGGCGTCCGCCCCGTGATCGGGAGGTCGTGGGTTCGAACCCCGGCCGGGTCATACCTAAGACTTTAAAATTGGCAATCTAGTGGCTGCTCTGCCTGGCGTCTGGCATTGTGGGGTTAGTGCTAGGACTGGTTGGTCAGGTGTCCGAATAATGTGACTGGGTGAGACATGAAGCCTGTGCTGCGACTTCTGTCTTGTGTGTGGCTCACGTTATATGTCAAAAGCAGCACTTGATATGGCCCTTCGTGGTCGGCTGGGCGTTAAGCAAACAAACAAACAAACAAACCCGAGTGCCAACAACAATAGGATGAGCATCAGAAGTGAAGATAAAGAGGGAATTTTTTTTCTCTGCGCGCGCGCCAGCAAGCAGGATGTCCCAGAACTGAAGCGGTAATAGTATAATATATTGCTATTTCATATGTTACGTGGATTTCCATTGGTCAATTGGGCAAAACTGAGCTCAGTGCAAAAGTGATATCGACGACATTTCCGTCGATATCAGTTTTGATATCGACGACCTCTTTATTGCTTCCCCACTTCAAAAACAAAAACACCTACATTTAAAAACAAACAAATATATATAAAAATGTAATTATCCCAGAATTTAGTTGAGCAAGTGACCATAAGACTTTTTGAAAGAAAAGACATTTTGAAATACTGAAAAGTACAAGAAAAGAGTGAACAAAAAGAAATAATAATCAGAGGGAGGGATATGGAACAGCCAAACCTGAGACAAATACTTTTGTAATTTCTTTACAGTAAATACAAAATGTCCAGAGAATTAGCAATATATCTAACATTGACTGACTGCGTGACGATATCTTCTGCTATTGGTCTGTTTCGACAGTGATATCAAAATATCGACCTCCGGTCTTGATTTTGATATCACTGTCTCAACAGACCATAGCAGAAGATATCATCACACAGTCCGTCAATATTGGGCACTAATTACAGGCGATGGGTTTATGGGTCACGTGATTATATATATGAAGTCTTCTATCGCGCGCGTATCTCCAGACTCGGACTCAAGGCGCAGGGATCTATTTATGCCGTGTGAGATGGAATTTTTTACACAATACATCATGCATTCACATCGACCAGCAGATCGCAGCCATTTCGGCGCATATCCTACTTTTCACGGCCTATTATTCCAAGTCACACGGGTATTTTGGTGGACATTGTTTTATCTATGCCTATACAATTTTGCCAGGAAAGACCCTTTTGTCAATCGTGGGATCTTTAACGTGCACACCCCAATGTAGTGTACACGAAGGGACCTCGGTGTTTCGTCTCATCCGAAAGACTAGCACTTGAACCCACCACCTAGGTTAGGAAAGGGGGGAGAAAATTGCTAACGCCCTGACCCAGGGTCGAACTCGCAACCTCTCGCTTCCGAGCGCAAGTGCGTTACCACTCGGCCACCCAGTCCACGTGATGCGGGGGCGGAGCCAAACATTGGTTGATACTTACTGTGTTGACATTAGTTCATTGGCCCCGCCCCAACATCATATGACTTACTAATCCATGGGCTATCATTGGTTCATGTTTCTGGCGCTAAACTATCTGACAGGTAAAGAACTATTTTGATGTGACACGTTATTACTTGGTGCAAATACGCGCAGTGTTTAAAACCACTGACTTGGCGGACAGAACTGTGAATTCTCACAATTCGACACTTACTACATCCATAATAACCACACCGTTGATCAATCGCTGAGAAATGGCACAAATGACAGTTGGGGAAAACATTCAGAAGTTGGAATGATCTTACCGAACGGCTGGCAGACTTTTCCAGAAAGAACGATTTGGTGTACGTGGTCAAATACAGTCGTGCTGTTCAACTTGCGAACAAGAATTCAAAACAGCCTTTTCCAGACGAACTGAAGTATGCATACGCAAAACTTGTGTGCAAGTACTCAGGAAAAGGACGACTCACAGGCCGAGGTGCGAAGAGGAGCAATGGGTAAGCGGATTAATATTTAGTTGCTATACTTCTTATGCGTCCTTGTCACAGATAGTAACTCGTATGAATGTTTAATTTTAATATTATTATTATTATTTTTTTTTAGGTTTACAATGTTTCAACATTCATTCCAGTATCGACTGACATTTTAACGAGAGCGGAAAGTCTGTCTGTCTGTCTGTCTGTCTGTCTGTCTGTCTGTCTGTCTGTCTGTCTGTCTGTCTGTCTGTCTGTCTGTCTGTCTGTCTGTCTGTCTCTCTCTCTCTCTCTCTCTCTCTCTCTCTCTCTCTCTCTCTCTCTCTCTCTCTCTCTGCGCGCACTTCTTCTTCTTCTTCTTTGTCGGACAGATTTTTCACACAAATGACCAGGAAACCAGATTACGTAAGCCGTGTCAGCTGTACCCTTTGTAAAAGTCAGCGTAGCTCGAGAACGGCATTGAAGTATTTTCGGTGTTCTTTACCTTGCCCAGGAAGCAGCGCACACTCGAGTCAAGGACGTCGTAAAATGGCCCTCGGTCAAGTTTTCACCGAGAACCATTTTATGATGTCCTTAACAATTATGTGTTAGTCGGCTTAGAATATGCGCGCAGGTTTCAAAGTTTTGATCCATTCGATTATCTCAACAGACATCCTTTGATTGTAAAATTGAATGCGGGCACATGATGGTTGAAAATACTTAACTTGAAAGTTTCCCGCTGTGGTAGATTTTTATGGTGGTTGTCACACAGGCAGCGACGGCTTTACTGGTCGGACCCAGTTGTGCGTTACCTCGCTTTTGCCTTTAATGACTGACTGACTGGCTGACTTTGGGGATTAACGTCCTCTTAGGTAACTAGGATCTATTTGGGAACATTTACTGTGATACTGTAAGAGGAGCAAGAAAAGAAAAGAATTTTTTTTTTAAATAGGGGATGAGGGGGGGGGGGGGGTAGATGGGGGGAGGGATGAGACCATGGAACTAGTTTTTAGAAGTTATGCAATAAAACATTTAAACATTGTAGGCTCAGACCACTTCGCCGTATTTAATCTTAGACACCATACGTTATTAGACGCGAAAGTGCAATACTTAATGATCCGCTCAAAGCACTGTTGAAGCAACAATTTGTCTTTTGGTCGCAGATAAGGACATACTCTATCAAAACATGTGAATATACGTCTCAAGCATGACTAAACGCCCCGAAGGGCTCCGTCTAGTAACTCTATTTTTGATATCGTTTTTTAAATGTCAGCAATTTGCAATGAGGTCACCCATCATAAAATAAGGTTATTAATTATTTCCATATGCCATCTAAGTGAAACGGAGGCATTTTGTATCGCTGATTTTATTTACAAACTGCTCTTGCAGCGGATCATTTGATCGGAACTAAATAAGTAAAGTGAAAATAGGTAAATAAATATATAGATGGATAAATCAGAAAACAAGATTGCAAAACATAAACACGTTCATAAAACATGTTAGTTTTCACTATTGCCGTAAACAAATTCTCTGCAAAAACATTGAAAGTCAAATACTGTTTTCGCCTCTGTTTCTTCTTGTTGTTGATTTTTTACATTAATTTTAGTCAAGTCTTGTAGATTTTATCTTTGAAATATTTGCTTTGTGTTTCGTAACAGAATTAACTATGGTATTGTGTTGCTTAGTAGGGCCTACTTGATGCATGAATTGGCGTCTCGCAGAATTAAACGCCGCTGAGGAAGGCCTGGCAACAGGTCGAAAAGTTGGGCTGCCACTTGAAATTCTTTGTTAGGCTTTTCTTTTCCTTGATTTTGTTGGTTTAAACAAGTTTATTCAATAAATTCCATTGGTACTATTACCGCATACATGAAATAAGGAACATGGAGCACAACAAGCTAGGCTTATAAGCGTACTCTTAAAAGCAAATGAAATTTGGCGGACGATTTTAATATAACAAATTTGAAATAATGTCAAAATCATAATGGTAAATTATGGTAGACAAACATGTAACAATAAAAGGAAAAAAAACAAAAGAAAAAAAAACCCAATGCTAAACTAACAACAGTACTCACACGCGCTCGCACACTCACTCGCACACACACACGCATACAATGACTTCCACATGGTTGAAAATAGAATACTACCTACCTTGATTTTGTTGACATCTCTCTCTCTCTCTCTCTTTCTCTGTGTATGTGTGTGTGTGTGTGTCTCTCTCTCTCTCTCTTTCTCTCTCTCTTTCTCTTTCTCTCTCTCTTTCTCTCTCTCTCCCCCTCTCTCTCTCTCCCCTTTTCTCTCTCTCTCCCCGTCTCTCTCTGTCTGTATCTCTCTCTCTTTTCTCTCTCTCTTTTCTCTCTCCTCTCCCCTATCTCTCTCTCTTTCTATCGCTCTCTCTCTCTCTCTCTCTCTCTCTCTCTCTCTCTCTCTCTCTCTCTCTCTCTCTCTCTCTTTCCCTGCCTCACAAACACAAATACACACGCACTAACACACACAAAGCAGCAGGCTGGGATGCGGCAAATAGGGTAAGGCAGACTGGGATACGGCAAGTTGGGAGAGGCAGGATGGGATGCCGCCAACGCATCTAGCAGTGCAAATTCTACAGGGTGGGGGGGGGGGGGGGAGTGCGTTCTTTTAAATCAAGTTTTGCCCAGTTTTGATTTTGCCGGTTTTGGTAATCCTACATTCCTCCGTGCGACAGCGGACTAAATGCGCATTTAAAACTATTTAGATGTTTTGCTTAAATTTTGACTTGGAGCGAAATAAATTAAAACATCTTGTTCGTTGTGCTTTTGTTTTAAATTAAAGAGTATTCCATTTCTAAATTAAATATCACTTGCCTGTTAGCTCTTTATTGTTGTTGCAATAGTTGTATATACTTGGAAGAAAAAAAGGCATACAACGAGACAGTTATGGTAGCCAAAGAAGCAAATATGAATAAGAGACCTTCCTCCGTTTTTACGTTTTACTGACAGATGACTCAATTCGTCATCAATGACTTGTTATTGGCGCCACAAAGCCAAGAACTCACCCTTTTTTCTCCGGCGAGTATGACTCCAGGGCGTAACTCCACACACTCAGATTTGTTCAAGTGGTCTGTATTCCCAATGCTTAAGTGTGCCAGGTAACGTGTCACTATTTCAAGAAAACAAAACACCACAAAAGCTTCTTGTGTGATTAAAGAATTACTCAAGCGAGCGATAAGTGTGTGATCACATCCGTTCTGTACCCCAGGACAGCTTTAGAGAATGCGTCATACTCATTCAGCTATTTCCTTGTTCATGATCGAAAAGAATGGAAAGCTCCAAAACAAAAACAATCTTTGGAACTTTAAGCAAAGGGTTCTCTGAAGTTTCAACAATCATTTCAAGATATTGCCTTGACCGGGGAAAGATAACATAGATGGGTAAAAGCCGGCAAATATTTCATGAACTGATACACGTAAAATTGACGGGTGTAAGCCAGCAAATATTGTATGGACTATAAAAGCCTAAAAAGGAAGAACAGTGTTCTTGTTACGGCGATGACCTTAAAGGTTATCTCACAGAATGTTGTTTGAAACCCAACAGAAACAAATAAAAACAAAAACAAAAAGGTCAGACATTTAACGTAAGAGTTTAGAATATGATGCTTCGAAAAACTTATTGAATTAGTTATACATGTATACATCTGTTGAAGGCTTCTCGGTACCGTAAATATAAAAGAAGGCGAACATTCAAAGAACTATTGAGGTAGGGGTCCAAATCAAAAGTAACGAAATTGCCTTACTTTTGTTCTTAACCAATATACATTCAACATTTAATATACATGCCAAGCGTTTCAAGGGTGCTGCCAATTGTTTCTTTCAGCATTTGTTGAACATTTATTAACACTGTTTCTACAAGTAGACCCAAATTGATTTAGTCTTAAATTCCAACACAACGGGTTTTTTCTATACTGCATTTTACGTTTGACAAGAAACCTGATTTAGACCACCCAGATACGGTATTTGCAAAATATTTATCTCTTTTATATCATTTTTTCCAAAATTGTTGTTTATGAAATCGAAAATCACATCAAAAAATGTCACTATTCGATGTTCCCTCACTAATCTGGGTGTGAAGGGTTTTCTTGAAGCAGACACCGGGGCTTGCTAAACGATTGCCGCTTAAGCGGAGGGGAGTCAAGCGTGATTAAGTGCCTGGCCTGCCAATTGACACCTACCGGCGAAAACACACAATAGGCCACAAGGAAGTTTTCTTTTGTCGGAGAACAAGGAAGAGGCATGCTGGCTGTCTCTGGATCATAATTATGTAGACTATCTTTGAATATGTCCGAGTTTGTTTATGTTTGAGAAGGAGTACGCACAAGACAGACAGACAAGCAAATAACATATAGACACTAAACAATCTAAGTAGTAAATGGATTTATGCTGATCTGTATGTGAGCAGCACACGTCTTCAGATGTCTATAAAAAGATGTATGAGCAACTGCAGAACTAAAACATGCAGAATATTATGAAGCATCGATTGGAGATAACTATTGCGAGCATGACCAAAATGTGAAATCATGTTTTTGACAGTTTTGAACTGCCAAAATGAAGTGAGGAAATGGAGTTTATCTTTTAAGCATTGCAAGGGGTTCTAGAACAGTCCGAGGGGGTATTGGAAGATAAGTGTTACCATACATGGTGTACCTCAATCAACATTAGACATTCAGTGACTTTAAAACAGCCCTTACAGGCATGATCAGCGCGTTTTCCATGGATGATTGCGTTCATGTCTTTGATGAATTTGTCTCGACATTGCGCGTGTGTAACTTCACAACGAAGGGGTTAATTTGTCCGGTACTTTGAGTTTAAGAAATAATTGTTATGGTCATATTTGTTGTGCAAAAACTTCAGTTCGACCATTTTACACAGTTTTGAATGTTTATTTGTTTATTTATTTATTTATTTATTTATTTATTTATTTATTAAGGAGATTTCTATAGCGCATAACGAAAAACACTATGCGCTTTACAATATCACTAAGTATAAGCACACGCAAACATACTCTGATTAAATAGAACTTAGTTTAGCAAGACATACTAAGAACACTAAACATTTGAGTTCATGCAAAAATTGAGAACTAAATTAAATACTGGACAAGCGATTTAAATAAGCTTAAGGCCTACACCAACTGCAATGGGCTAATTCAAATACAAAAGTTTAGTTAACTATAAAAGGCAGTGCATAAAACTCCATAATCCTAAGAGGGTCAAACAAATAAGAAACATAAGACTAGATAGTGTCTGTAAAAGAAGCCGACATTTACCCTTTTCTCCAACATTTGTTCCAAAACACACCTCCGAATGATTGTCGATGACTCGAAAGCTTTCCTATCTTGTGATTGCCTTGAACCTAGCAACAACTGCTTTGTGTTGAATAACTATCATCATGTATTGAATCCCGTGCTCTTTCTTCGGCGGAGGTGGGAGGGGGGGGGGGGTAGATATTTTGCTGGTAGTATTTTTTTCGACCGAGCTATCTATATTCGTTGGGCAGTTTTCTTTGTCGGACAGATTTTTTACACAAATGACCAGGAAACCAGATTACGTAAGCCGTGTCAGCTGTACCCTTTGTAAAAGTCAACGTAGCTCGAGAACGGCATTGAAGGCATGATCAGCGCGTTTTCCATGGATGATTGCGTTCATGTCTTTGATGAATTTGTCTCGACATTGCGCGTGTGTAACTTCACAACGAAGGGGTTCTTTACCTTGCCCAAGAAGCAGCGCATTTATGAGAATACGTCACACACTCGAGTCAAGGACGTCGTAAAATGGCCCTCGGTCAAGTTTTCACCGAGAACCATTTTATGATGTCCTTAACAATTATGTGTTAGTCGGCTTAGAATATGCGTGCAGGTTTCAAAGTTTTGATCCATTCGATTATCTCAACAGACATTCTTTGATTGTAAAGTTGAATGCGGGCACATGATATTTGAAAATACTTAACTTGAAAGTTTCCCGCTGTGGTAGATTTTTATGGTGGTTGTCACACAGGCAGCGACGGCTTTACTGGTCGGACCCAGTTGTGCGTTACCTCGCTTTTGCCTTTAATGACTGACTGACTGGCTGACTGGCTGACTGGCTGACTTTGGGGATTAACGTCCTCTGAGGTAACTAGGATCTATTTGGGAACATTTACTGTGATATTGTAAGAGGAGCAAGAAAAGAACAGAAAAAAGATTTAAAACAAAATAGGGGATGAAGGGGGGGGGGGGGGGTAGATGGGGGGAGGGAACTAGTTTTTAGAAGTTATGCAGTCAAACATTTCAATCAATCAATGAGTCTTATATCGCGCATATTCCGTGGGTACAGTTCTAGGCGCTCTGCAGTGATGCCGTGTGAGATGAAATTTTATACGGCCAGTAGATTGCAGCCATTTCGGCGCATATTTACCTTTCATTCCAAGTCACACGGGTATAGGTAGACAATTATTAACTGTGCCTAAGCAATTTTGCCAGGAAAGACCCCTTTGTCAATCGTGGGATCTTTAACGTGCACACCCAATGTAGTGTACACATTTAAACATTGTAGGCTCAGACCACTTCGCCGTATTTAATTTTAGACACCGTACGTTATTAGACGCGAAAGTGCAATACTTAATGATCCGCTCAAAGCACTGTTGAAGCAACAATTTGTCTTTTGGTCGCAGATAAGGACATACTCTGTCAAAACATGTGAATATATGTCTCAAGCATGACTAAACGCCCCGAAGGGCTCCGTCTAGTAACTCTATTTTTGATATCGTTTTTTAAATTTCAGCAATTTGCAATGAGGTCACCCATCATAAAATAAGGTTATTAATTATTTCCATACGCCATCTAAGTGAAACGGAGGCATTTTGTATCGCTGATTTTATTTACAAACTGCTCTTGCAGCGGATCATTTGATCGGAACTAAATAAGTAAAGTGAAAATAGGTAAATAAATATATAGATGGATAAATCAGAAAACAAGATTGCAAAACATAAACACGTTCATAAAACATATTAGTTTCCACTATTGCCGTAAACAAGTTCTCTGCAAAAACTTTTTTTTTTTTGGTTTAAACATAAGTTTATTTTAACAAAGGTTACAATCATGACATGTATACAAAGTTCACAGAAACAGCAACAAGCTAGAAGCTTATAGTGGTGTTCCTGCATGACAGTACAACATAAGGCGGTAACGGGTGAAAAATTTGTCTCAATAAACCAAATCTATTAATAACGTAATGAACGTTGCATAATGATTATAAAGAAAGACAGTAAAGGAAGGAAGGAGGGAAAGAAGATGAATAAAAGAAGAGGGATGGGTAGGAGATGTGCAGAAGTTTAAGTTGTTGTCCGGCTTGTAGAGCATTTATTCTGACTTAACCAAAGCGGCCTGAACGTTCAATGAACGAGTGTACGGTGGAAACATTTTTCCTGTTTAAATCTAAAGAATACTGTCTGTCTCCGTTTAAAAGGTGGGGGAGGTGAATTGTGTGATTAGGGAGGGTATGTATAGTTTCTTGACGTGCTTCGCGATAATTTGGACAATCGAATATGAAGTGTTGTACGGATTCGGACGGGAATCCACAGTCACAAGATGCATCTGTAGCAACGTGACGTCTCACTAGATCGTTATTGAGATCACTTATATATAACCTGAGCTTACAGTGAATTATTTGTGACATGCGATCTCCAGAATAAAAATAACACGGCGGACTTAAATCGTTTTTTGACAAAAAGTGCTTAAATTCACTTAGGGAATCACTAAGTTTTATATAGTCTGGTAAAGAATTCCAGAGTTGTGTAGTAGGTGGGAGAAATGAGTTTCTATATAATTCAGTTTTAAACGATGGAACTTTCCTGTGTAGAGGTCTGCGCCGGTGATATGGGTTATTAGTTGATATCAATGGTGGCGATATCGCTAATAAGTAGTTAGGCACCTTGCGGTGAACGATCTTGTGAAATAATATCAATTTATGACGTTTTCGCCTCTCTAGTAATGAAATAAAGCCTGACTCATCGTACAATTTTTGATGGCTTGTACCGCGGACTGCTCCAACAATGGTTTGAATTGCATCTAAGTGAATACTTTCGAGCTCGGTGGCTGCAAAAACATTGAAAGTCAAATACTGTTTTCGCCTCTGTTTCTTCTTGTTGATTTTTTACATTAATTTTAGTCAAGTCTTGTAGATTTTATCTTTGAAATATTTGCTTTGTGTTTTGTAACAGAATTAACTATGGTATTGTGTTGCTTAGTACTTGATGCATGAATTGGCGTCTCGCAGAATTAAACGCCGCTGAGGAAGGCCTGGGAACAGGTCGAAAATTTGGGCTGCCACTTGAAATTCTTTGTTAGGCTTTTCTTTTCCTTGATTTTGTTGACATCTCTCTCTCTCTCTCTCTTTCTCTGTGTATGTGTGTGTGTGTCTCTCTCTCTCTCTCTCTCTTTCTATCTCTCTTTCTCTCTCTCTTTCTCTCTCTCCCCCTTTCTCTCTCTCCCCCTTTCTCTCTCTCCCCCCTCTCTCTCTCTCTTTCTCTCTCTCCCCCCCCTCTCTCTCTAGTTTCTCTCTCTCTCTTTCTCTCTCTCTCTCAGTCACTCTCTCTCTCTCTCTCTCTCTCTCTCTCTCTCTCTTTCCCTGCCCCACAAACACAAATACACACGCACTAACACACACAAAGCAGCAGGCCGGGATGCGGCAAATCGGGTAAGGCAGACTGGGATACGGCAAGTTGGGAGAGGCAGGATGGGATGCCGCCAACGCATCTAGCAGTGCAAATTCTACAGGGGGGGGGGGGGGGGGCGTTCTTTTAAATCAAGTTTTGCCCAGTTTTAATTTTGCCGGTTTTGGTAATCCTACATTCCTCCGTGCGACAGCGGACTAAATGCGCATTTAAAACTATTTAGATGTTTTGCTTAAATTTTGACTTGGAGCGAAATAAATTAAAACATCTTGTTCGTTGTGCTTTTGTTTTAAATTAAAGCGTATTCCATTTCTGAATTGAATATCACTTGCCTGTTAACTCTTTATTGTTGTTGCAATAGATGTATATACTTGGAAGAAAAAAAAGGCATACAACGAGACAGTTATGGTAGCCTGATTTAGACCACCTAGATACGGTATTTGCAAAATATTTATCTCTTTTATATTATTTTTCAAAATTGTTGTTTATGAAATCGAAAAATCACATCGAAAAATGTCACTATTCGATGTTCCCTCACTTAATCCGGGTGTGAAGGGCTTTCTTGAAGCAGACACCGGCGCTTGCTAAACGATTGCCGCTTAAGCGGAGGGGAGTCAAGCGTGATTAAGTGCCTGGCCTGCCAATTGACACCTCCCGGCGAAAACACATAATAGGCCACAGTTTCTCTATTTTTCACATTACGTTTCACTCTTAAAGTATTTAACAAAAGGTGGTCCTTAGTTTTAACATCTTTTTTGAAATAATATATGAATTAAAGATTATGCTTTTAATGGACAAATTTTTCACACACATGACCAGGAAACCGGATTACGTAAGCCGTGTCAGCTGCAACCTTTGTAAAAGTCAACGTAACTCGAGAACGGCATTGAAGTACTTTCGGTGTTCTTTACATTGTCCAAGAAGCAACACACATGAGTATACTTGACACACTCGGGTTGTGCTTGGTTTGGCCATAAACACTATCTGGTCAAGGACGTCGTAAAATGGCCCTCGGTCAAGTTTTCACCGAGAACCATTTTATGATGTCCTTGACTATTATGTGTTAGTCGGCTTAGAATATGCGCGCAGGTTTGAAAGTTTTGAACCATTCGATTATCTCAACAGACATCCTTTGATGTAGTGGAGTAGTGGTAGGTGTCACGAAATGGGATATAAGTCTGTGATAAAGGTGATGTTTATTATTATGAAAATGTTCGTGCCACCCACGCGCTTTTTCACGCTAGAAGCCAACAAAAAAGTTTATTTCATGTTGATTAATCACATTACTTATGAAAGTCTTATGTTTTCTCGTGCGCACGTGTGCGTGTGTGTGTGTGGGAAAATATTAAACAGCTGTGCTTTCATGTTACCATTCAGAGAGTGTTTTGATCATAATTAAGCTTTAAGCCCGCGTGAGAAACAGACGATACTTCTGCACGTATGGTTTGATATCTGCCGGGAACATTTTTTATGACGTGTATAATTTGACTGATTAGGCAAAGGGATTACACGAAACCGACTCAAGCCTTGTTGAATGTCAAAGAATTCAAGCATGCCGAAGTGTCTGTACGAGCCTGAGGAAAAGCACCTTCGGTAACCGTTTCATGTCCAATCCTAAAACGTGTATGGGAATACTTTAAGCATAGCATTCGGGTGGGGTTTTTTCGAATAGAAAATATATAATACATCCATGCGATTTTATGGAATAACTCTGTTAAGTGTTTTTGTTATTGTTGCCAGAACAGCATGATCATATTCTGTAAGATAAAATCGGTTATTGT
>NC_090246.1:25468071-25478071 GCF_037325665.1 Littorina saxatilis
TTTAGAATGGCATGTAAAATGACACATGGCCTATGAAATGTCGCAAAAATGGGATGGGGGCAAAATGGGATAATGGCCAAACGGGATTGCGTCAAATTGGGACGTGGAGCTAATGGTACATGACATGATGGTAAAATGACACTTGGCCTGTAAAATGTCGCAAAAATGGGATGGGGGCGAAATGGGCTAACGGCGAAACGGGATTGCGCCAAAATGGGATGTGGAGCTAATGGTACATGGTATGGTGGTAAAATGACACTTGGCCTGAGAAATGTCGCCAAAATGGGATGGGGGCGAATTGGGATAACGGCGAAACAGGACTAATAGATCCCTTGACTTGGGGTAGTGCGACTCTGTCACTGCTAGCTTTCCACTCGGAGGAAGCGACCGGAATTTCCCAACGATGGGACATCCTAGTAATGAATTTTTTTTTTTTAATTCTTAAAATTAACAGAGTCGCGCTACCCCAAAAGTCAAGGAATTTCGTGTTTGTCCCTTGACTTTGGAGATGACAAGAAAATATCGGGCGCAAAAACGTGATTTGTAAAATGTTTCACAACATATGTCGCCTCGCGCCATGTATGTGATGAAACCATTCATATAGCTCTGCGGGAGCTCTGCACTTTTGGACGTCCCCATTTCACTGCTGTACAGCAAACATCGTCCCCAAATGCCTGTTTGTTTCTAAAAAATCACGCTGGAGGTTGCATTTTATGTAATAACCTCCTGAAATGAGTTTTGACACTTTAGAATGGCATTTAACGCTCATTGAAGTTTTAACAAACTTTTTAACACCTAAAACATTCATAGCACCGATAACGTAATTGTAGCTCTGCACTTTGTGTACACATACGTCCCCATTTCACTGCTGTACAGCAAACATCGTCCCCAAATGCCTGTTTTTCTAAAAATCACGCTGGAGGTTGCATTTTATGTAATAACCTCCTGAAATGAGTTTTCACACTTTAAAATGGCATTTAACGCTCATTGAAGTTTTAAGAAACTTTCTAACACGTAAAACAAAAGAGACCCCAAATGCCTGTGTTTTGAGCAAGATGGCATTTTGATACACAGCCGACCCCAAATGACTGTAAAACCACCTATGTGTGTATAGCGATTCAGAGTAAACCACTGGACCGATCTTTATGAAATTTTTCATGAGAGTTCCTGGGTATGATATCCCCAGATATGTTTTTCATTTTTTGATAAATGTCTTTATGACGTCATATCCGGCTTTTTGTAAAAGTTGAGGCGGCACTGTCACACCCTCAATTTTCAATCAAATCGGCTGATAGATCATTGCTTTACAAACGTGGAACTGAACGTCTTGTTAACAAGGATATTTATGATAAAGAAATTAAAAACAAGTATGCAGTTAAATTGTCTGCCCGGACATCACTTTATTTAGCCGAGGATATTGAGAAAAATCCAGGCCCAGATGGAAATAAAGTAACTGTGGTACACATTAACGTTCGAAGCTTAAGGAACAAAATTGACTTGTTACAGCCTGAAGTACAGCAGCATGATATTTTAACTCTTTCCGAAACATGGTTGTCACCTGAAGATGATACTTTATCTTTAAGTATACCTAATTTTAATCCTCCTGTACGCCTCGACCGCCCAGGTGAACCTCATGGGGGAGTAGCCAGTAAGTAAAATGGGGGGAGTTAACGTCCTCTCAGAAAATAGTTCCATTTGGGACAAGAATTGGTGATACGCTAAGGAATGGGAGTAGCCATTTATGTTAAGAATCATTTATATTGTAAACCCCGACCTGATCTCCAAGTCGATGGTCTTGAAGCAGTCTGGATTGAGACAAAGTTGAGCCATGAAAGCATTTTGATTGGCTCATTCTATCGCCCACCTAGTGATAATATTCATTATTGGGATTTAATTGATGAAAGCTTAAGGCGAGTGAATAACCAATTATTGAGATTTGTGATTTTAGGCGATTTCAACGTCGACTTCCTGAACTCTCCATCGCGGAACTTTTTGAATAATATTTTACATGCGCACCAGCTCTGTCAACTTGTACCCCCGCGGGTTAGGGGGAAGAATTTACCCGATGCTCCCCAGCATGTCGTAAGAGGCGACTAACGGATTCTGTTTCTCCTTTTATCCTTGTTAAGTGTTTCTTGTATAGAATATAGTCAATGTTTGTAAAGATTTTAGTCAAGCAGTATGTAAGAAATGTTAAGTCCTTTGTACTGGAAACTTGCATTCTCCCAGTAAGGTAATATATTGTACTACGTTGCAAGCCCCTGGAGCAATTTTTTGATTAGTGCTTTTGTGAACAAGAAACAATTAACAAGTGGCTCTATCTCATCTCCCCCCTTTCCCCGTCGCGATATAACCTTCGTGGTTGAAAACGACGTTAAACACCAAATAAAGTAAAGTAAATGTCAACTTGTGAATACGCCAACGCGTGTAACAGCCACCACTAGTACGTACATGTATTGACCTTATCATCACCCAGACCCCTCAGTTAGTTAAACAAGTGAATGTGTTGCCACCTATTTGTAGCGATCATAGTGTACCACACATTGTAATAAACAGAATTGTGAATAAAAATAATTCCCATAAAAGAACACTCTTTAATTATAGTAAATTAAATGTTGATGGTTTTTGCGAAGCACTCTCTCAGGTTAACTGGCAAGGCATTCTCATGAAGGAGGTGTTTGACGAAAGTGTTTATATTGTGTCTGCACTATTTATGGACATAGCCAAATAGTGCATGCCAGTAAAAGAATTAACGATACGTCCTAACGAAGCACCTTGGATTACACCTGAAATGTTAATGTTAATAGACCAACGTGATCCGATTCACTTGAAAGCCCAAACAAGTAAACAGCCGGAAGATTGGTTGAGTTATCGCCAGGCACGTAACCTTGTTACAGCAAAGAAAAGAGAACGGATTTTAGAATATTATTCTGAATTAGACGCAAAAGTTTCCGATTCAACGCAGTTTGGTACAAAAGATTGGTGGAAGTTAGTGAAGTCATTCATGGGTATACAAGCAGGCGTTCCTCAAGGTCCTGTATTAAGCCTTTTGTTGTTTTTGATTTATATAAATGATATTGTAAATGATATTGAGTCTGTTATTAAATTGTTTGCTGATGATACTAGCATGTCACTTGCATTGAATGATCCGGTAAGACGTGCCAAAATTTTAAATACAGACCTCGATAAAATTAGTTGTTGGGCAGCACGTTGGAAAGTCACATTTAATGAAACAAAAACCAAATTGCTGAATATAAAACGTGACTTAAGCCACATTGACCCGTTATTTTTCAATGGAATTGTTTTGGACGACACAAAGGAACACAAGCACCTCGTTATTATTTTGCAAAATGACTGTAAATGGGACGCTCAAGTCAGAAATATTGTGAAAAAGACCACTTTGTTGATTAATTGTTTAAGGCATTATAAGTATGAGTTATGCAGAAAAAGTTTGGAAATAATGTACACATCCTTTATTTTGCCACATGTTGACTATGTTGATGTATTATGGGATAATTGTACCGAAGCCCTGTCGAACACCCTGGAAAAACTACACCTTGAAGCTTTACGTATTATAATTGGCGGTGTGCGGAGAACTAGTCATGGTAAGATTTACAAAGAAAGCGGATTTTGTAGTCTAAAGGAACGCCGAAGACAACATAAATTGATTTTATATCATAAAATGGTTCATGGTAAATGTCCTCTATATTTAGTTGACCTTTTGCCACCACTAGTTTCATCCTTAAATCCTTATCACAGAAGACGACCACTTGAAAGATTTGTACCAGCTCAGAGGACAGAAATCTTCCGAACATCCTTCGTTCCTTCGACTACAATTTTATGGAATGATCTGCCTGATTTATTTTTTTCTTTTATTTTTTATTTGATTTTTTTTCTCTGTAAATCCTCCTGTTTTGATTAAGTTCCCCATACCCCCCTCCTACATTTTGTTCTTCTGGTTAATAATTGTGCTGTCCACCATCATGAAAACGTATGTAACTTAGCATTGTTATGGTCACGTCAAATAAGCATCTGCTTGAGTTCGTGTCCTAGCTGCATTTTTGTCAATTGTTTCATGTCATGTATTTTGAATAAAATTGTGTTTAAATCAAATTGATTGAAATTTTCGCCAAGCAATCTTCGACGAAGGCCGGACTTCGGTATTGCATTTCAGCATGGAGGCTAACACATTAATTTATGACTTTGGTCATTAAAAATCTGAAAATTGTAATTAACATTATTTTTTTATAAAACGATCCAAAATTACTTTTATTTTATTCTTCATCATGTTCTGATTCCAAAAACATATACATATGTTATATTCAAATTAAAAACAAGCTCTGAAAATTAAAAATATAAAATTATGATTAAAATTAAATTTCCGAAATCGTTTTAAAAACTATTTCATCTTATTCCTTGTCGGTTCCTGATTCAAAAAACATATAGATATAGATATGATACGCTAAGAAAGTTAAAACGAAGAGAGGTACAGTAAAGCGTGGTATGAAGCACAGCGCAACCGCTACCGCGCCAAACAGGCTTGTCACTTTCACTGCCTTTTGCACTAGCGGCGGACTACGTTCAAGTTTCATTCTGTGAGTTCCACAGATTGACTAAATGTACATAGTATTTTCGCCTTACGCGACTTGTTACATTTAGTCAAGTTTTGACTAAATGTTTTAACATAGAGGGGGAACCGAGACGAGGGTCGTGGTGTGTGTGTGTGTGTGTGTGTGTGTGTGTGTGTGTGTGTGTGTGTGTGTGTTTGTGGTGTGTGTGTATGTGTGTGTGTCTGTCTGTCTGTCTGTCTGTCTGTCTGTCTGTCTGTCTGTGCCTGTGTGTGTGTAGAGCGATTCAGACCAAACTACTGGACCGATTTTTATGAAATTTGACATGAGAGTTCCTGGGAATGATATCCCCGGAGGTTTTTTTCGTTTTTTTGATAAATACTTTTGATGACGTCATATCCGGCTTTTTTTTAAAGTTGAGGCGGCACTGTCACACCCTCACTTTTCAATCAAATTGATTGAAATTTTTGTAAAGCAATCTTCGACGAAGGCCGGACTTTGGTATTGCAGTTCAGCTTGGTGGTTTAACAATTAATTAATGACTTTGGTCATTAAAAATCTGAAAATTGTAATAACATTTTTCTTTATATAAAACGATTCAAATTTACGTTCATCTTATTCTGCATCATTTACTGATTCCAAAAACATATACATATGTTATATTTGGATTAAAAACAAGCTCTGAACATTAAAAATATAAAAATTATGATCAAAATCAAATTTCCGAAATCGATTTTAAAACAATTTCATCTTATTCCTTGTCGGTTCCTGATTCCAAAAACATATAGATATGACATGTTTGGATTAAAAACACGCTTAGAAAGTTAAAACGAAGAGAGGTACAGAAAAGCGTGCTATTCGGTACAGCGAAACCACTACCGCGCTGAACAGGATCGTCAGTTTCACTCCGTTATGCACAAGCGGCGGACTACTGTCATTGTGAAAAAATGCAGTGCGTTCAGTTTCATTCTGTGAGTTTCACAGCTTGACTAAATGTAGTAATTTTGCCTTACGTACGAGACTTGTTATATTTTCATTTTAATTGTTAGTGATTTTTTTGTGTGTGTACGGGGGGGGGGGGGGGGGGGGAGGAGGGTGGTTCTAAATTTTCGCAATATAAACCCATCCCGGCGATATATTAAAATGTACCCATTTCTTGCGAGCACTCTCCGGTATTTCTGGTTATACCTGCCGGTGACATTACACTTTAAAAGATGTATTGACGATTCCTCGATGTCTCCGAGGAACAGTGTGAACAAATCAATCTTTCTCAACTAATCAACCTGGTTTCTTCTAGTACAGGAAGCATGCCAATTATAGGAAATTCCAGAGACAAGACACACATTTTCACGCTCAACAAATTTCAATCTAGAAGACAGCCTTTGTAACTAAGCATTGAAGCGAATTGCCCCACGTTTTACAGACTATGCAATTAGCTGGGATACAGACGCTGTATGGGAAGATTGTAATCATTTGTATTATTGTGTGCGCTGTCCAAGTTTTCTTCATTTGCTGATCCAGAAAGAAAAGAAGAAGGGTCGAAAGAGAGTGACAGGGGCAAGAAAGAAACGACAAAAAAACGAAAATAAAGACACAAAGACAGAAAAAGAAAAGAAAAAGGAAGAAAGACTGGAAGAGAAAAATATAGAGAAAGGGGGAGGGACAGAGCGACAGACAGATAGATACGTAAGCAAGCAGGCAAACGCACTGACTAACAGACAGGCAGATGCATGCACAGCCGAGAAACCAGCCAGCCTCGTAGAGGCAGACAGTATTAAACACACACACACACACACACACACACACACACACACACACACACACACACACACACACACACACAAAATGCAGAAATAATTGAACATGGACGAATGAAAAGAAAATCGAATAAATTAACACACCACCTTTCTACGTTTTGAAGACAGCCAAGCCCAGCCAATCTCCAAGAAACACAGGAGCAGACCCGCAGCAACCCCCACACCGGCGAGGAGGAAGACACCCCCCAGGGTTGTAAAGGACAACCCCTCACTCTCCTCCACTTCCACGCAACCCTCCGCTGAGTCCTTCCACCACAGCTGCTTCAGCTTCTCGAGGATCGTCTCTGACTGCAGCTTGAGGATGCTGGGAGGAACAACATATACAGATTAAATGGAATGGCTCAAACTCGGGAAAAAGAGTGACTAAATAGAAATTTTTGAGTGCTCGGTAGGTTATCTCGGTAAAGACATATAAAAACGACATTCGCAGATTTTCCCACCTATGTTACTGGCGAATTGTTGTGGTGGTTGTTGTGGTTGTTGCTGTTGTTGCAGTATGTATTCTGAAACATATATGACCCCCCTCACCCTCCCCGAAAAAGTAGAAACATACACAACTATCCTTGATTCCAAAGATAGTCTAATAGAAAACTACATCGAAACAAGCTTCTTGCATCAAATAGCAATCATAATTATGTATGTATTGATACACACACACACACACACACACACACACACACACACACACACACACACACACATACACACACACACAAACACATACACACACACATACACAAACACACACACACACTTACTAGTTCGACACTTGTTCTGTAAGAGGCGAGCCTTGCGGCAAAGCGAAGGCGTAGGATTTGGTACTGAACTGCTTGCCGATGGTAGTCAATCCGCAGTACTGAGAGATAGCGTACTGCAAGGATGGTGCTTCGTCTATCAGGGCAAAGTCACCGGCCATCACTTTGTCCAGGCCTTCCTGCGTTGAAGCCAGCAGGCCAGTCTTCTCTATGTCGCTCCACACCTTAAACATATTCCCGATCAAATGGTAGTTTATAACAATCCTTTGCTATGTCGAAAAGAAAAGCATTGCTCTTACGTCCCCGGAACACGACATAGTAAAGTCGATTCCTGGTTGAATGAATAAAACACACTGAAAAGAGCAATAGATCAATTGCTACAGTCTACTGTATCCAGCCCATATCATTCAGCCACAAAACAAAATAGATATACTTAGGTAGCACCCCTGGCAAACGCGTGCCGATGGCAATGTTGTGCTCAACACAAGAACTCTGAATGGAGTAGAACAAAGATGAAACTATACCTGGCGACAACAAGCCGTGTCGTCCCATAGCGTGGTATCAATTGACAAAAAGGTGACTATAATCGTGTTATTGTGGACCAAAATAAATCGGATGCGACTACTTCGTAAGACGTTTGTAGACGACTAAACAAAAGCGTTTGTCGTGTTCTTTATCTGGGACCTACTTACCTTGACATACGTGTCACCCAGGGGGTAATCCCAAACGGCAACCTCGGACTTTGCCAAGGTGCCAGCTGACACCATGTTGCTGCTGATGTTCTTCCACAGCTCGTAGAAGTTGGACTCGATTCTTGCCATCCGCTCAAAGTATGACATGGTGGTCGTTCCGTCTACCACGGAGAAGCGAATCTTGGACTGGATCGCTAGGTCCTGTGATGAACGCAGAATAATTATAGAGAACTCCTAACATTAGGTAAACATCTTCCTTGTACTTAGTTAAGACTTCTCAGAAAGCTATTGGGACATTTTTGCACAATGATTTAAATCAAAACAAAAACATATTGCAGACTCCTGTGATTTCAACATTAAGTCGGGTCTTGATCAAGAGCTGCAGACGGATGGTGGCGGGGGGTGGGGAAATGGTTGAGTGGGGGTGGGTAGCCCGATTCTGTCGCTGCAAGCTTTTCCCAGGGATCGCAACCCGAATTTCTTCAGGTAATTCACCAAGAACAATAAGATATATACCAAAAACACGAAATACTTGATATTGCACGTACAGCGAGTGAGTTGATGGGCGTAGTGAGTCTTGATGTGGTGAGGAAGGCAGCCAGGTTGGCGGTGTAGTTGGCCATGATGATGGTGCAGAAGAACCAGAACCCCGCCACCAGCATCCTACTCGACGGCGTGCGCGGCGTGCTCTCTGGACCTAAAATGAATACAAATAAAAATCTAAATGATCTGATAAACAAAGGGAAGTAAGCGCTCTAAATGCATACGATATGTGTATTAGAGTAAATGAGAGTTATTCGTAACCATTCTCCTGGCACCTGCAAGAATAACAATCACCTACACGAACAAGCGACTTGTGTGTATTTTTATACACCATTTTTAACATGAGCTTCTATGTTTGTCTTTACCTCCAAACACAAAACACAATTCCGTTCTCAACACTAACCTGACAACGTAAATGAAGCCGTCACCAACCACAAGCCTTCTTTCAGGTCAAAAGTGTCCTTCCCCGCTTCTTCCTCACGATCTTTTTTGTATCCACCACCACCGTCACCGCCATCACCGCCACCACTTTTACCCCGAGTATTCCTGACACTGAAAGGACTCAGGTAGTCAAAGACGGCCAACAGGAAGCCCGTGAGCAGGAGAACCCCGAACCAGGCTCCCCACATGGGTTCTGAGAAGACGGTGACGAAAAAGAGGAGGTTCTGTTCCTTGGGAACCTCTTTGACCAAGATCTCGATTCCGACGAACTCGTAGAAAGGCGTCGTGAAGTCCACCACTTCTTCTCTTTCTGCAGAGACTGTGAGGGACCCTACTGCTATGTCCACTGACTGTTGAAAAACAGTAAAATACAGACAAAAATATTGTTGATTATTAAATACTATGATGCACTTTTTCTGGATCAGGGTTTCAACACCATGAACGCAGCAACGGGGAATGATTGGGCAGGACTGGTGCATGAGGGATATTGTGATGGTATGTCTAATTTTAACGCGATGCAAGTACCTGCCTTATAATAAGGAAAGAACAAAATAAATATCACCGCAAATAATCGTTAGTGCAGAATAAAGTGGTAGCTTCACACAGTTTTTTCAGTTTCGGATTAAGACAAAATCTTTCCCGCGTAAACGAGTAGGCCTAATTATCCCTTCTTTCTTTCTTTTTTTCTTTGCCCTTTCGTTTCTATTTATTTGTCCTTTTTCTAACATCATGTTCTACAATACTTCATGGCCCAATAACAGAAACATAAACAGAACTATGACGACATTAATCTGACGTACCCCGGACAAGATGTCTCCTATGACGCCATTCCAAGTACCGTTGGGAAGACGTGCACCGAACATGCCGTCCGAAGGCTCGATGAAACGATAGCTGATGTTCATACGTTTCGTGATTTCATCCAGAACGTCGATGGCGTAACCGCTGTAATGGGTCCCGTTCTCGTCATCAGTGCGAAACACGAACGGCGGAGACTGTCCAAGAAAGGAAGACAAAGTCAAACACAGTATAATAAGTTGTATCTTAAAAGGGGGGAGTACTAGGTAGGAGCATAAAGAACAGAAATACAGGAGATATACTGACGAATCTGCTCTGGTGACCACCTCTCAATCAATCAATCAATCAATCAACATGAGGCTTATATCGCGCGTACTCCGTGGGTACAG